>NW_009914898.1:0-12408 GCF_000696875.1 Nestor notabilis
GGGCGCAGGGCGGCCCTGCCTCTGCTACTGGTCGCACGGCCGGGCGGCACGGGTCTGCCAAGGGATCGGAACTCAGCTCCCGGACGTAACTAGTCTATGATGCCGTATCAGCAGATACTGCTGCCGCGTCTCTGCCGTGGTTACTTTCAGCATTTTGGGTGCCGAGTTACAGTGTGGAGACACAAAGATCCCTAGTATATCATATATACGTACCTATACCTAACGTATTTATAATATATACATATATATGAAGTGTGAGAACAAGTTACCTTACTGGTGTTGTGAAGCAGATGCAACAGTAGTAAAACATACTACTTTTAATATAAAATTCCTGTTAATCTACAACATTTCTCACTTCCTCTCATGACTGAGATTATCTGAAGGAATTAGCCTTTCCTTCTGGTGCTCCTTGCTTTTCTCTGTTTCGAAGATGCAGAGGTTTGTCTGTGTTTTCCCTGCTAGGGTGATTGCTTCCCTCGTGGCTGTACAGTTTGTCATCCAAATTGATTGCTACTGGTCTAATACCTGCATAACAGAAATCGGAACAAATTAGTGCTTTGGTAATATTAACTACTGGTGCTGCTACTTTGATCATTTGAAGCTATCTTGGTTTTGGTAGAAATATCTATATTGCTGAAGTGCTAATTATGCACAGTATTGCGTAGAGAAGTTATTTATAGAAAGGGAATTTAGATGTGTAGAATACTTACTTAGCTTTGGAGGTGAGTTGTACTTTAGCTTTTATAAAGTTTGTCTGAAACTACTCTGTAGAAGAAACAAATTGTCCCTATTACCTGGGTGATTTAGATCTTAAAGGAAACCGTTAACAAACAGGAATTGTGGGGAAGAAAGGTCTGCTTAATTACCATATCTGGAAAAACCTGCTAATGCAATACAAATACTACATTTTTATGATGGTGACATTCTCTGGCACTGTCTTGTGGCACAAATGCCTTGATGGGTTGGTGACAAATGTCTAATACATCTTTGGTCTTTAAGAAAAAATGTAATATTCCACATATTTATAAGTACACTTAAGAGTTCATTTGAAGCACCATCTTGTGTTGATAAGATTTATTTAGTTTCATTAAACACTCTTAATATTGCTGGCAGCAGATTCCTGGAAAAACTCCTAACACTTGTCATCTCTCTCTGTGATTTAATAAGGTTTCTTATGTGCCTCTTACCACCTTTTTGTACGTTCTTAGACTGTTCATGATTTCAGGGCAGAAATTTTGGATAATATCACGGTGATACGTTGTATTGTACAATACTTTTTACCCCTGTGCCTCCAAAATACTTTTAGCACAAACCAAGACTGTAATAGGACTATCACTAAGTGAACTTTGTAATTTAATAGCATATTCAGAAAGCTCTGTAATTTCTTCTTAATTTATCAGTTTGTATTATTGGTGTGATATGCTTAATGCAGAAGATGATAATGCAAAAGCTAGTGTGGTAGTAACATCACCTTCTTGCATATGTCCATGACTTGTCATGTGATAAATCATGTTTTCATCCACTCCAGTCGTCTAGAATAGTAACTAATTTCTAAAGGTCTTGGGTGGGTTTTTTTTAATAGTCCTTATAGCAGAGACATAGCAATAGTATTCTAGCAGAGACAGTGTCCATACATTTCTAAGGTGTGACCTACTTTTTGTACTGATAGGTAAATGATAGCTTTACATAGGCACTTAAAGCGTAACCTTACATAGGTGCAACACTAGAAGTGTTGTGTACAGAAGTCACTGATGTTAAGTTCTCCAAGGTGGAATAAATGCAAGTACAGTGAGCAGTTCTTCTGTCACTTTGTGTGTTTACAAATAATTCTTGCCGTGCTGGCATCTGTACATAGGGCTATTTGTTCATTGTAAACTGAGCAGTTAAACTAAAGAGTAATAGTGATGAGGACTATTGATACCAACCATGTTATTTTAAGCATGGTAAATGTGCATTCTAAGTTTTGTAGGAACCTTGTAGCATGTTTTTTTGAATGAGAAACAATTCCATAAACTTTATAACCATGAAGTTGAGAACTGCTTGCAGTCAAAGGCAAAAGCATATCGACATCTACTGAAAAGTTTGAACTGAAGTGAAAAAGCCAGAAAACAACATTTTTTACTTGTTTTTCCAAAACTACAGATTTGAGTATCCTAAACAAAAATTATTTATTTTATTTTCTTCTTGTATTAGTTGGTGTTAGTTTGTAGTATTGGTTTCTCTTATCTTCTGACCACCTGTGTGTAACAGTGAAATGTATGCTTTGTTCTATGTTGTTGAGTGCATGAGGCTAGTTATCAAGGGGGACTAGGCACGATGTTGGTGAGCACTGGTGCATCCAGTTTGCAGGTGTCTGGCTTGTGGTGAGAATCCATAGCTCTGATGTTTCAGCCCCTGATGGGAGCATCGGATACCTTGGGCTAGAACACGGGATGACTTTCACTTGAGTAGGAAGCTACCCAAATCAATCAACAGGTCATTCTGAACTGGGGTTGTCTCTTAAGCCCACAGGAAAGGCAGGGTTTAGGCAATTGAGTTCAGGCTACATGGAAATGTCAGTATCAGCCAGGAACTGTCTGCCTGCAGTTTTGTTTTGGAATTGGAGGCTTTTCATGAACTATATTGTCTTCTTGTTATTGAGGCCTAAAAATCAGAAGATGTGTATGGTCTTACCTCATGACGAGTGTGAATTAATGGGAGGTTAAGTTATTCTTCTGTCAGGGTGTTTACTGAGGGGAAAGAGCAGGCGCAGAGGCAGTTGGAGTAGAGTAACAGATGTGCTGCAAGTTCCATCCTGACTTACCTTGGGATAATTTATTTTAATCTCCCCATAGCCTAAGATACCATTGCCTTCATATCAGCATGTACTGAACCTTACTGAGTTCTTATTTCTATTATTAGCATTGTAATATGAAACTCAGTCACATGTCCTGTACAGGACTTTGTATTCCTTTTCTTTCTTCTTTTCATATCCTTGCACAGAAAATACTTAATGAAATGCTAGGAAATCATGTAATATAGAAAACGTTCTCCAATAGCTTGCTTTGTAAAGTTCTTTTTGGTTTTGATTTTTCCTCCTATTGCCAAACTGCATACAAAGTCTTGGAGCCTTCTCTCTAAGGAAAATACTGGTGCTTCTGTACATAATTCAGTCACTTGAGCTGTGCTGAAATCACCATGATGTTGAAGTCTGGTCATGCTTATGTGCTAGATTTTATACTTTAGATTTTTAAACATTACACATGAGTAATGGTAATGAGGGGTTCCTGTCAGCATGGCCAGGAAGATGCAAGAGAAACTTCAAAACCTTGTAGGTGCTTGGTGCACTGCTGTACTGTCGTTCATCTGGTGAGTCCCACATGCTCTTGGTTTGCAAATTGGAGAAGTCCAAGCAAATTCTGGGCTCTGAGCATACATTTGGAATACAGATTCTCCATCTGGCACTCCTCAATAACATGTGAGGTATTTTTAAATCAGTTTCCAGAAAAAAAAAAAAAAAGTTGGAAAAGATACAGGCAGAAATGTATCCATCTTTTCACCATTCGGAGAGTTCCTCTGGATTTGGCTGGCGCACTTAGACACTTTGAGGGCCTTCTCACATGGCCTTGTTGTCTTATCTCAGCATGCATCTTCATCCAATAACAACGCAGTAGTTCTGTCCAAGAATCCTCACCATTGATTTAACAGGAGAGGATGTCACTGCATTAAGAGATGCAGTGGATTTCTGTAGGCTGTAGGCCCCTTAGTCTGCAGCCAGCACATTATTCTAATTGCCTCTGTTTGAAATTAAGATTAGCAGGATTGAGCTAATCTGATTGATTTCTGTGACTAGTTTATCCCTGTTAAACTTCCGCAAATGTCTCTTCAATATGAAGATGAAAGGACAGTAGAACGTTTTTGCAGATAGAATGGAAATCACAAGAAACTGAAGCTTGCACGTGGTACAGGCATATGTTAATCTGTCATATTGGTTGTAATTTCGTCAGTTCCCTCTCTTGACAAGTTTAAGTTTCATACAAGCAATTGCAGCAACTTATGCTGTGGGGAGAGTGAGTGTCCCAAGCTTTGAAGCATGACTAAAAGCCCTGCTGAAAAAACTGCATTTTTCAGAACTGGAATTGAGAGGAGCTCTTAGAGTGAAGTGATCATAATCCCTTTTTTAGCAGAAGGAATCTGGGGTTTTTTGAAAGGTGTTGCTTTGCCAAAAGTGAAACTGATACTTTTCCAGGTATCGCGAACTAGAAATAAAGCCAAAGTACTATGTTGTGTGCTTGCTTCTATTAACCAATTCAGTATGTTTCAAGAGGTAACGTAGTAACCCTTGTCATGACCACCTACTTTCTATCATCTCTATCAACAACCATCTTTTATGCTCCTAATTCTACATTGTGGCCTGTGTGCTCTGAAGGTGATTAGATAACTACTCTTAAACAATACTGTGCAGTATTATGGTAATAACTTATCAGTCATAGGCATCACTTGTTTTTATTTTTAGAACTTCCCCACTAAGATTTAGTGACGATGCTTATAGAAATCCATGAAAAATGGCAGCAAAAGCCAATCCTTAATTCAAACTTGTGCATATGTGGTGTTATAGTGGGCAGTTCTACAAGGGGTTCAAGAGGTTTTTAATTATTTGAGGTGAAAATAAATTCAGTATTTCTCTAAGTTCTCTGCAAGAAGAAAACTGGATGTACAGAAAGTGGTTCTAACTCCTCTTGCTCTTCTATTGTAATACAAAACCAATTACGTACTCTTCGTCTAAGTTAACATAACCTTTGAAACAAGCCAAAATGTTTAATTTCTGAAATGGTAAGGTAGACAATACTAAAGTGTGCTTCATTTTTATTTTTTCATCTGAAAGATGAAAGTAAGTAAAACTGGTGTGAAATCATAAAATGCTTCGAGGTTCATAGCTGGCAAATGCATTTCCTATGTTTTGATAGCAGCTTTAATTTTAGTGATTCTGACACATGCCAGTAGTACTGAGTCTGGATGCCTCAACAATGTGTTTTAAATATCAAATAAAACATGCCATGTGCAAGAAGTAAAGCTAGCTTTTCATTTTTTGTATAGTAAGAAGCAAAAAGCTCCTTTTCAAGTTGTTTATTATTTACACTATTAACCAGTTGTGTGTTTTGTTTTGCTTCAGTTTTTGAGCTAAATGAGACTTTATAAAACAGCTTTGGGAAAAGAGCAGTTGTAAGCAACTGAAATATTACTAAGTCAAACACTGTTCTGTTTGCACTTTAAAGTACCAAAGTAGTTACGATTTGACATCTTGTTCATTGATTTCCCGCTGTCCTTTCCCTCCACCCCCAGACAGATTTTAATCTGGTGCGTGTAGTGTTATGGAAAGCAAGTGGTTCGTAGCACCAAGCTGTGATGAGTAACCATGGCTATTTCCCTAGCAAGTTACGTGATGTGGTTACACTCCGTGGAATGACGCATTTTATGAATCAAAGCTGGGAGCCTGAGCTGTGACTTGTATGCGTGTGGGCTTTAATACTGTAGTGTTGTTCTTGTGTTGTTTTGCCTACAGTTGTGTGAATGCGTATCCTGTTGTTCAACATAAGGCATCTCTTAGGGATTACCCCTGAGTGCCTAGAGGTCTGATCTCTGCTTTTTCACTGAGGGTTTTTTTTTTTTTTTGGGGGGGGACACAATTAAAGCTTAATATTCTTATCCCAAGTATTTGATGTATGTGCAGGTGGCTTCTATTTCTACACCTGTATCAGTATAAAATATTTCTCATAATTTTTGCAATTTTCTGGTTTGCTTTTTAAATTTTTTTTTTCATAATCTTACATAGATGAGAAAGAACTATGTGTGCTGTAAGAGTACAGGTAGAGGCATAGCTTTTGGCTGTAGGCAAACTTAGACATATATCTGAAGTTAAGCATATGCAAGGATTTTTTGATTGCTGTGGTTGCTTCAATATTAGTGGTTTGTCTGGAAGACAGTAACCTCTTCAATGTGTTGCTAATGTTCTAAATAACATAAAAAATCTCTAGTCTGTAGATAAAGCAGGTTGCACTTTGGTCAAGTTGAAGACCAGCAAGCACATGCTAAAGTACAGCTTGCCTTATCTTCCTGTTGTTATGGACTGACACATTCTGAAATGTTTACTAGAGGAAAGAAAGGCACCTTTGAGCAACCTAGTGATCACAGGTTGCTCCGGTTAGCTTTCAGTGGTTGTTACAGGACGGACCAGCTTCTAGTTTTTGGACATAGTTGTAGCCATATATATAAAAATAAAGATTTGTTTATGTATATATGTATATGTCAATAAAGCTTTATTAAAGTCTGGTTGCAGTTTCAGTCTCTGTTCTGCCCATTGCCACCTTCCACTATGCCTTTCTCAGGTGCCTGCTAAAAATAGTGTCACAATTTTTGTGACAACTATTGTGTTGGTGGAAACTCACCAGTGAACTTTAATTTGGGTAGAGCCACTCTAAATCATCTTGTACATTATTCTACTCAGGATTAGTGTGAAAAGTGATCATGTCTTTTTACAGCAAGATCCTATGCTAGTAAGGATCATTTAACATTAAACCTTTTTCCCTTCAGAGTGTGTTTCTTTGAATATAATTTGGTTTGCGTGACATCTGAAAAAGTTATGAAGAATTTAGTCATGGGAGTTTGAATACTTCTTAAATTGTCCATGTATTTAACAAACTAATTTTTAAAAAGTAGTAGTAGAACAACAGTGCGTAGGCCGCTAATCAAGGTATGCAGCATTTGATGGCTGTTTGTTATGATGTTGAATGCCAGTGACATAATGACAATTATTTTTTTACTATTTATAATTGTGGGGAATAAAGAAGAAAGGAAACCAGTATTTCCCATTTAACTCCAAAAAATAATAAGCAATTTGAGTTGTCACTGAGAAAATTCAGATTTGTAAATATTGATCAAGTTTCATCTGTGAAAATACTTATGATACTGCACTTCAGGTATATTAAATTAACAGTAGTTTTTAATAAGACTGCACACAAGTGTGGATTTCTTTATATTTGCAGCCATGGTGGGGATGATTTTTTCTTAATTAAAAACCAAGAACCTTCAGCGACTGATTCTTCTTGCTTTCAGATTTATTTGACTTTAGCAACACAGTCATTCTTTGATGTACTTGCCAGAAAGCGTCATAAACTGAGGGAAAGTCTGTGGGACTGCACCAGTCAGGGTGCACTACTGATGTGGCAAGAGACCAAAAATCCCTGACTGATTTCAGAACTCCCCAGCAATACTCTTGTAGTAAAGCAGCTGTTTTAATTGCAGCTTTCACTCATTAAATTCCATGGATTTTAAGTTTATCCTCCAGCTTTGGTTATGTATGTTCCCTATTCATATTAAAAATGCACACCTGGAGAAAAAGATCTCTATCTGAAGGAAGCTGATGATTTGGCACCTGGGAGCTGATTAAGGGGAGCGCAGTGATTTTATTTTATTGGTAACTAGGAAGTGATTCAGTGTTAATAGTGGGAACGGTTGTACTTTCTTTTGTTTTATGCCTTTTCTGAGCAGATATGACTTTATTATTGTTCAGATAAAATATTTAATCTTTTCATTCATTCTGTCCTGATATGTGGTACCTTTGACCAAAGGTGCCAAATAACCGATGGAGCATGCGAGTGTGCCGTTGCTATTCGGTTAAGAAGCACTTAATTGGCTCACAGTATTCTGCTTCTGGCCAGTGCACTGTGTCTATCAGGTGGTATCTCCCTGGAATGAATAGGGAGCATCATACTTTTCTTGTAGCTGAATGCATAGACTTGCAACATCATGTTTCTTCCACGTGTGAAAGAAATACCTATCTGCCAGTGTAATGGTAATAGACAACTTTTATTAATAGCATGTGCTTTTCTGGTACATTATTATGCAATAATTCACTGCAGTGATGAATTCACTACCCTTCCCCAACTGGCTATTTACAAGTATGCAGTTGCATTTGGCATAGAACCTTTGACATCTTGTTGTAGTGACGCTATGTGCTTAATAGTAGGGAGGGTTATGTATTGGGATATTACCCTTTTGATACAAGCTTCACCTGTTTGGTAAACGTTCAAGAACAGATACAGTGCTTTGGATGCTTTTTTTCTTAATTTCTTTACAGATTTAATTCCTTGTCACTATAGTACATAACATGAAGATGAATTTACACACTTAGTTTTGAAGTGTTTAGGTAAAGATGGGAGACTCTTTGTTTTTCTTTTCTATTGAAGCGTTTCACTGGGCATTCTAGGGAGAAGTTTGTTGCCTCTTTCCAAGGATTACTTGCTTTATTATCCAAGTGTAGAGCAAATCTGCTGGAAGTCCTGCTCCAGATTTTCACTGTAGCCTAGCTGTTGAAATACATTCCTGCCTCTCTCACTGGGGGATGTATTTTAATTTATTATTATTATTATTTTCTTGTAAAATTCTTGGATTTTGATGTGATAGAAGCACTACACTTTATTATGTAATGTAAAATTAGTTATTTCTCCTTAGCAATATGAATAGAAGAACACAATTACAGAGTTACTTAAAATCTGTGGTAAATTGGTAAACCCTATTTATTATCTGTTAATATATATTGAGCTGAGTATATGGGCTTCAGATCTAAGATAGCAGTACGTTTGGTTTTACAGTGTCACTATCTAACTAGACTTGGTTTCTAAACAGATATATCTGACTTGTGAGCAGTTGAAGGTATTGTGGTAATCAGTGTGATTCAGTGGAATGTGAAGCTGGGTATATTCAGAATAGACCTATTAACAAAGGTAATTAATCACTAGAATAACTTACTGTTATTTGTGTTGATCTGGATTCTGAAAACCTGATATAAATAATGTTTCTTAAAAAAAACCAAACCACCTCATCCATTTGGAAGAAAATGATGATTGCAGAGTAGTTGTCATTTCTTTATGTAGGAAATCAAGCTTACTCATAATGTGTTACCCATTTTCCTTAGATTGTGAAGGAGGACTCTGACCCTTTATTAAATGGAGTTTTGGTAGATCTCTACTTTGTAGAGATTAATAAATGAATTGAACTGCAGTTTTAACAAGTACATCTAGAATCTGATGTACTGAGGTCTAAAGTTAGCTCTGTCATCAGGTACTCCCAAGAGGAAGAAATTTTGTTACTATTATCAGTTACAAATTCTGTTACTTGTTAACCAGTGTATGCTATGTTTGATTGACTTGGAGTAGTGTCATGTTGCACACTAGGGTCATCTGTGTTTATTTTTGTCTAATTACCCAGGAAATAAATCTTTCCCAGTATAAGAGAATTGGTTTAAAATTTCTCTTTTGGGTGTCAAAGCAAGCAGCCAAAGACAAATACAGGCTGTGTTAAGCTGATACGCTATTTAGTCTGACAAGCGTCCCAACACTGTAGCTTTTTGTATCACCTCATGTACCAAAAGCAAAAGCTTCTTTTTTTTTGACCCCCATTTTTCCCCCCTCTGCCTCCCATCCCCCAAGCATTTGTAAACAGAACACATTCGTTTGGAGGCCAAACTTGGTTTCATCCCTTCCACTAGTTAATTACGTAAAATTACTTCTAAGCCCTAGATAACATGCTTATCTTTATAACTTTCTTGTTGTAGGCCACATGCTACAGAAGCTCTGAAAGAAAGTGTTTCCGTAGATGCCACCTTGATTGTGTGGGTGGTCACAGCACTGAGCTTATTGATGGTCCCCAGCTGCCAAGTGCACATACCAAAAGTTGTCTAATGGCTTTTCTTGGTTAGAGAGGTTGTGCATCATTCACTGAAGCTTATTTGCTTTTCTTTCTGGCAGTCAGGAGAAAAACTGGCTTTACAACCATTTGCTGTATGTTATGAGGCAAAGTTGAACTCAACATGGGTAATAAAAAAAAGCCTGTTTTACTGGATTGATTAGATGCAGCTTCAGGGCAATTGGCAAATGTGCTTCTCGCCAGCAGATAAGGTCAGACAGTGTGTCAAGCCTGTCTTTATTAGTGTCCCTCCTTTCCATCCATTGAGATCCCTTTTGGCAGTTGGTGTGTGAGGAGAGTAAGGAAGGTGAAAGTTTCTTCAGTACTTTTAACATTGATGTGCTGTCAGGTAACCTAAACCAACACTGGATCAAATGAATGTTCAAATCGTAAGCCTATTTTGTTGTCTGAAGATCGTACCAGTGATGTCCAACTGTTGGTTAGTTTGCAAACATTCTATAAAAAAGAAAAAAAACAAATTAAGGTGTCTTAAAGACATTAAGCTGTGAACTATATAAAAAGGTTAGTACCTGCCCTAAGGATAGGGCTTCAGTGTGAGGCTCAGCAGGTGTCTATATTGTTTTGCCTACAGGGTGATGAGTGAGCAGGTGCTTGGCTTGGGTTCAACCACTGTGCCTTACTCTACATCCTCTAACTAATGGTCTGGGAGCAGAAGAGAGGAAGAGCTCAGGAGAGATAGCAGCCTAGGATCCAAAGAGATGAGAGTAGTCATTATTTATAAAATCAGAGGCATCCTGGCATGCTAATGTTACTGTGAATAGTGCCAGAGATAGCTGCCAAAAGGGATAACTGGTATATTATCAAATTATTCAACAATAAGTAAGTTATTTGAGCAGTTACATTTGTTATAGACTGTAGCTACTTGAAATAAGAATTCTGCAGACATTAACTTCTAATGCCTGTCAGTTCCTGCTGCACTGCCAGTGTTAAAACATGACAGTTGTCCAGCACTGAATAATTTCTGCAAGACAGACATTTCAGCCTTTATTGCATACTTAGATTATGTTATTGGACAACATGATACATTAGATTAGTGTGTTGAAATTTGAGGATGAAATCATTAGTGTACTAAACTACCTGTTTGTTCCTTCTTTTATTTGGAGGGTTGGTTTTTTTGGGTTTTTTTTTTTTGTTGTTTTTTGTTAGTTTGTTTTTAACCTGGATGCAAGGGAAAAAAGATCTTTACCTTGAGAACTGTTAAACACTGGAATAGGCTGCCTAGAGCAGTGGTGGAGTCTTGCTTGCTGGAAATCAAGGTTTGACCTTATGGCACCTTGGAAAATCTGTTTTAAAGCTGTGCTTTTAAGAACAGTTAGACCAGACAATCTCTAGAGATCCCTTCCAACCTAGATTTTTCTATGGTTCTGTGACCTAGGTCATATATAGCCATGTTTTCTTAAAATATTGGTGATAGTTTAATGAAAATAACATTAATCTTCTTAATACTCCCCCCCCCCAGCTGAAAATAAATGTGTGAAATGTGAAATAAGTTAATTCATCAATGCAAACATTACCACCACACAGTGATACTGGTAAGGGAGTTGAGACTTGTTCTATATTAGAGAAATAGCTATAATAATGATAATCAGTTATTTATATGAGCAGAGTCTAAAATGTGTCAAGAGCTTTCAGTCAGGTTACCTCCTATAAATTTTTTTTGATGCATACCATGCTGCTAGAGTAGTGTTTAAAAATTAGTTTCAAATATAATCAGAAAGCATTTAACTAGTAGTACCAAATACCTATTTTTTATTATTGGTTATATGTAAATGATGAATGCCTGAATGAAGAAGGTTTTATGGCATAGTGTGTATCTACAGAGACACATAATATACATAGTGGTATACTTGTTGCAGAACAAACTGAGCATGTTAAGACAAACTTGAAAATAGTTGAAATACATATGTTTCAAGACACTTTGAGGTAGGCAAATCCTGATGGGGTATTTGTGTGTTTGGTTGGTTTGTGGGTTTCTATTTTGTGTTGTTGTTGAGTTTTCATTTGTGTTTTGTTGGTTTGGGGTTTTTTTTGTTGTTTTTTTTGTTTTATTTTTTGGGTTTTTTTTTGTTTGTTTGTTTTGTTTTGTTGTGGTTTTTTTGGTTTTTTTTTTGTTTGTTTGTTTGTTTTTTGTTTTGGTTTTTTTGTTTTTTTTTTCAAAATGGCCAACTGTAGTGGTTGGCCTTCCTGCAGCAAGTCTTTCTGGTTTTGTCTCATTTCATTGTAGAAGTCATTCAAAAGTCAATGTACTCTTTTGACATTGCCTCTAACAGCATGCTAACTTGCCCTTCAAATTTTGCCAAGAGGATTCTGCTGTGTACTGGCTCAGGAAATAATTCAGTGTTAACATGGAGATGTCTGTGTGTATGTAATACCTGAAATGAGTACAATGCAGCAGAAAACCTAAAAAATTTAGACCTGGCTTCCAGAATGGAACTTAAGTATCTCTTGGTGGAGATAATGAAGTCTTGTAAGCTACTTAATGGGAAAATATACTTAAATATTCAAAACCTTGTGTGGCAGCCTTGCATGTCAAAGGATGTGTAGGGACTACATGGCTAGTTACCATTCAGGCTGAGTTAATTTAGCAACTTCTGGATACTGTTTCAGATGCATAACTTTGCAATCAAAGCCGAGTACATATATATGCGGGTATGAGGCTTTACG
>NW_009914898.1:12439-58788 GCF_000696875.1 Nestor notabilis
TGTGCGGGAGCCTCTTTTATAATGACTCCTTCCCCCTTACCTCTGAATTTGGCTCTTGCTCTCAGGATCATTTTTTTTTTTCTTCTTCCCTCTACTAAAAAATACTAGTAAAAGCATTTTCAGCAGGGAAAAAGAATTACAAGGTTAGCATTACTCTTAAGTGAAAACTTTCTGTGTTTTTCACCTCTTTTGTGGTTGGTGTTGATTTTGTTTGTTTGCTTGGTTTGATTTATTGTTTGCTATCTTTTTTTATCTTTATATTTTTATTTATTTTTTTTTTTTTTTTTGCACTTAGATCAACTGTACCTCTTTTTTCCCCTGGCACATAACCTTGTTAGGACCTGTTTTTGAAGTGGGGAGCAAGGTGTTTCCATTGTGCTTACCTGCAAGAAGGGATGTTTGATGTAGATGTTTCTTACACTTCCCTGACTCCTTAGTGTAATTACAGCTGTCAGAGACCATGTTCAAACAGATAGTACTGTTATCCTCAAATGGACTATCCCTAAAATAAAGATGGTGGTTTTAAATAACCACTACTGACAATAAGTCCTTTTTCTCCAAGCAGGCAAACCACAGGATTCACTTGGGGCTGGTTCTTCGCTGTGAACCTCTTGCATTAGCACACCTCGCAGGTGCTCTGGAAATGCTGTCTCTTGGCATTGTTTGTGAACCTGCTTCTCCTGCCCTGGCAGGGAATTATGGCCACATGGTTAATGAGTTGCTTGAACCTCCGGGTGGGGTTTTAGTGGCAGCCGTGTGGTGCAGTTTGACAACATGGGACTGGTGCTGCTGCAGCGTGGGCAGGGGTGTGCTGGAGTTTGGGACCCTGGAGCCTTTGGGGCTTCCCTTTGGGGAAGGTGGAGGGGGCCCAGCTTTAGAGCCTAGTTTGTGGTCCTGTTTTAGAGGTTAGCATGGCTGGAAACCAGAGGAAAGTGGCCATCTGAAACCTGCATTTTACAGTTTTTAAAAAGGCATGTTTTACCCAGTAAAAGAAGCATATTTTTGTTGTGTGGAGTTTTTGTTTGGTTGTTCATTTGAATCTTAAGTAATGCTTCAGGTGAAGTGTTAGTTGTCTGTAATAAACCCAAATTAACTTTTATCTTTTTTTCTCTTTATTTTCCTTTATTTTGGCTTTCAGTGTTATTCCAAAAAGATACATGACTCCTTTGCTCGTAAATGTGTTTAATCCTTTCTTTACTGCATTTGTAATGAGAGCTGTATTTTGATACAAAATTTTTTAGGTTTGGTAGCAGTAGAATTGACGAAGAGGGAACTGAAATAAACTTACTCAGCAGTAGCTGGACTCATGAATTCAGGAAAAGGTGCTACAGCCTCATAAGGACTTAACTGTACTACAGCTGTTTTGCTGTCCTGCTCTCTTTGCCTTCCAAATGTTTGATTAATTAATCCAAACAGTTAAATTAATATTGTTTTTCTTATAGAGCAAATTACAGTATGATTCTTCTGGGTCAATGTACTCAAGTAAGAATGTACATAGTCTACATGTAGCTACACATTTCTTTCTTACAAGCTTAGTACACTACAGTGTACTAGTTGAATTTTGTACATCTTTGACAATATTGCCATTTTTTCCTTGATAGTTCAATATTGGTCATTGGTCATAAAGTTCTTGGAGAAAGGAAGATGATAATTTACTGAACTATGGTTGGAAGCTTGCAGTGGAAAAAAGTAATTAGTACATTCTATGATGATGATTGTAATAATGCTGCTGGATAGAGTTGTCATCTTTGTTCTGAGGTTTTAATTTCCTTCTCTTTCTGGAGGTGATAATAGGGTGAAGGTGAGGAGTTGGTCTGGAAACGTTAGAAGTGAATGCTTTAAACTTTAGCAGGTCAAACCTTTATCTATCTAGAAAACAAAGTTAAGATCTGTAAGTGTACTATTGCATGTCTGGCAGCGAAGGTAATGTGTGTATATGGTCACTGTTAGTCAGCTGTCTGTAGATTACATATTTGAGTAATCCTGGAGAAAAAAGTGACAAATTCATCAGTAAAAGAATGCCAAATAGTTGAATGAGATGGCTTCTTACTCAATTGTGCAGATAACATTGTTTGACTAGGACTAAAATGCAGCGCTGTCAAGGAAACCTTTCAGGCTCAGCATGAAATCATACTATCTAATATTTATGAAGGGAAACTCACAAAAGATGCCAGAACTTCAAAGGGCTTTTAAAAAAAACCTTAAACAAACTAACCCCAAAATCCCAACAAAAAAACCCCCACCCTAACCCTCCATCTTGTGTGTCATAGTAATTGATGGTCTAACCCTCCAACGTTTTTTATTTCCCCTAATAATGGTAGTAGGAATTTGTACAAATGACATCACCCATCCTAAATGTTTGGTTTTTTGGTTTTTTTTTTTTTTCTTTTTCCTGTCTCTGATCTAGTTCCTTAGGAACTAACTTAGTATTTTAAAAATGTCAGATAACTCCCATTATTTTATCTAATTTCTTCTTCCTTCACTCTCTGCAATGCTGTCATGCTCTTATTACTGTGTGCTTTGTTCCAACTCATCTCATTATGCTTTTATCCGTCCAGTAATTGTTTTCATGTCTGGTCTTCTGCTTATTCTACTTGAAAACCCCCTATACTCTTCAGAGCCTGCACTGATCATTGACTCAATTAGCCTTATCAGTTCTGATTTAGTTTTTCATTTGAACATCATCTGATATAATGCTTTTGATATTTATGGAAAGGGGAGCTCTTTTTTTAATGAATGCAATAAGAATTAAACCAGGAGGTGTTACCTTTTGATTTTTTTATCTCAAGGTTTTGAACTGTTTCCCAGCCAGAGCTCTGCTATGAAGTTTTCTTAGACTTCCCTTTCAGGCATGCTACTGTGGTTCTCTTTGGCTGCTTTGTGTTTGCTGGCTCAAGGTAGGCAGCCAGCTTGTCATTTCATTCAGTCCCCACAAAACTGTTCTACCACTTACTTTGTCTGGTCTTGCAAACTGCCTTTACTGTGAAAGGATTCCTGTTCTTGTCATTGCTTCAAAAGGGGGACTATATGCTACTGAATGGTTGAAGGTTAGATACCTTGCTTATCAGTTATGGTGCTGTTTCTGCTAGATTTGGCAGTTCGTTGCTGCACTTGAATCCCCACCCCATTTTTGCAAGGGACTAACTTGCTTGGGTGAAATTCTAGGTCTTATTAACAGTAGGAAAGAGTATGTAGAACAGGCCAGAATTTGTACTTTGATTCCAAAGTTCAGATGAGGGTTGAATGCATTCAGTGTGTGTAAATATTGATGTCACATTCACAAAGCTCTTGTGGGCAAGCAGACCTCTTACCTGGTCATGACAAGGTACATTTTGCACTAGGAAGGTAAGTAAGCTTAAGTAAACTAAGATGAATATTTTTATACAGGTGTTATTTAGGGTAGACAATCTGTAATAGGGGTAGCTGATCAGCTCTGCAGCTGATCACATCATAAACTATACAAAGGTTTAGCTAATAGCTTTCAAAATGAACTTGTTAATCTACTTTATTCAGTTACTTAGGCAAAATAAGCTTGGCAACATTGTTTGTAGAATTGATTTCAAATTAATTTCTCCTTTAAAGCTGTCATGACAATCAGTTCTTTCCAGGGAAATGGGCTGTTTTGTCGCTGATTTTCGTATCACGTGCTTTTGGTTAATTGACTAGTCTGAAGCAAAACCAGAAATGCAGTATTATGTTTTCAAGTAGCCCTTGTTTTGATGCTTTTCCTTTAAAATATAGTTCTGGTGTATTGCTTGGTTGTAAAGAAATTACAAGAAAAGAAAGTGTTAGGGATTGCAGATTTCTCTTCCTCAGTCTGGCTATGATGATAGCTCTAACCTGATAAGGTGCTGCAGTCAACTCCCTCTTTGCCTTTCTCAGCCTTTCCATGTTAAGTTTTGAAGAATTTCCCTATTGGGAGGCATTACTCATTATCACTGCCATGCAAAAGTACTTAATGGTGGGGAAAGCAGGAGAGAGATACCAGATCTCAGCACTGTAAGCAAAGCTCTCCTTTTTTTTGCTCCTGTTTCAGTATAAACCAGCAACGCTGGCCTAGTGCCTGCATTCCTCTGTAATTGGCTGCCACAGCATGCTGAGATTGCTTTGTGGGAAGCAGATAAATATTCTACCTGCCAGCCAGGAATACAAAAGCTGACATAGGAAGGAGTGGGGAATGTCAGATCTACTTGGCAAAATTTGGCTCTGTGTGTTTAAAAAAATGCCTGCGTTGTCTCATGTATTAAGTGATTAGAAATTTTAAAATCAAACTAGCCTCCAAGTTTAAAACTCTAAAAAATAGCAGCAGTTGATTTATATTGGGTAATAGATGTGCATTCTCAAACATTAGGTTGTTTTATTCTGTAAATTACATGAACCTGGCAGTGCATGGGAACTTTAACAAGCTTGTAAATACAAGGTTCAAGAGACTTGTGTTACTTCAGACAGCAACAGGAAGCTTTGTTAAAATGCTCGTTTGTTGGATAACTGTCTTAAAAATGAACAAAATCCATGTAAGTGGGCTCGAGTTACTTGTGAAGGCATTATATGTCAGTAGGATAGTTGAAGAAAAAAAGCAACGAACCCAACAAAACACCAATAAAATGTAAAAGCAAAACCACAAACCCAGAGGAGTACTTCACTCAAGAGCAAGCAGCTCTTTACCAAGTCATCTTTCCAAAATTGCACTCTGTCCCGCTCCATTTTACACCCCCAAACTCCAGTCATGGCTTGCATGGCTCCTGCTTGCTGTGAATGCAGGCTGCCTTCCTTTGGCCTCCCAATGGGTATCCCCTTAACTGGCCTCCGATTTCCAGCATCCCAGTATGTTCCTTTTGATTTGGGGTTGGAAACCAGCTGTCAGAACATCACCTGAGCCTCTTCATATTGTTTGTAGCAACTGGAATAGGCAAACTTATCTCTTTGCCAGCACTATGAATAAAAAGCTCACACAACTGAGAAAAAGGAGTGTTATTGCTTAGCAATAAGAGAAGGCTTAGCAGGTGTTTACCTAAACCCAATATTCTCAGCCACCTTGTGATGGTGGAAGGGTGCTCTGCCTGCCCTGGTGCAGGGAGGTGTTCCATGCTGCCGGGAACCCAACTGTCCAGCTACCCATCCTGTATCTAAGCTTGACACTCAAGCCACATTGCATACTGCCCAAGCCACTGCTTTTTGACTATTTGGGAGGTTTAAGTGAATTAATTTGTTGAAAGGAAGGAACTGACCAAAAGATTTGCTGCTGTGTTTGCAGTGGGGGGAAAGACACAGGAGCATCTATTTTAGATAGATGCTTTTCAGAGTGACTTCCTTGTGGTGTGGTCGCTAGGTGCATGTTGATCTTGTAGTGTAATGAAAAAATTGCCTAACAGGGATGTAAAGATGTAAATGTTTAGATTTCGCTGGTCTAAAGCATACAGTGTTTAAACGCTGATTGAAAAACAGCACAGATTGTTTGCAAGCTAGGACATGTCTGTCATATGTTTACTCTTTTTTTCTTCACTGTGTAGGAAGTGCTTTCCTCTTTTAAAGTGAGGACACCCGAGCATGTGCAGAAATTGGAAACATGGCTAGCTATTTTGGGTGTTGATGTTGCTCTTTTTGCATTTACCTGTTCTCTTGGTGCAGGAGGAGGACTGTGCAAAAGCTATATGCACTCAGTGCTACCGCAGATCCTGGCAAACAGTTTAGAAGGTAACACATTGATTTGGTCCTAGATGTTTTGAAGTCTTTGCAAAAAGCTGAAAGGGGAAGAAAGAGGTGTGCTTTGGTAAGCTTAAAATATGAATCTGTCAGCTAGTCATAAATGGGGAGGAAGATGAGGTGAAGATAGAGAGGAAAGAATGGGAGAAAACTTCCATGACAGTTGTTTACAAAGTGCAGATGTTTGTATGCTGGCTTTTCACAGTGTCCCATTTGCTTTTTCTTCTTGAAGGCTTGGGAAACATCATGGTTGTAAACTTTGTGGAGAGGTTCTTCTCCTCTAGTTCCCTCGCATGGCAAATAAAATTCATACATGAGCATCTTTGGGTTTGCTTAACTGAATATGTAACAATTATGATCAAAATTAGCAGGAGGTGTTTTAATTTTATCCTGTTGTTTAGGTTCTGGCTCTGAGTTCCGAGACTTCTGCAACACATTTTCAAGTTCTTTCCTGTAGTTTGAGAGGCAGGCCTTGGTGTAATTCCTTCAAACAAACTAGCTTTGTGACACTTTTGGATCTTTTTGATCCAAAATGAACCTGAGTCATTTTGAACAGTCCTGGAGGATAAATTGAATACAACCAGAGTGTCCAAAAGAAATTTTTTTTTCTGTCCTTATAGCTTGAAGTTAGGTTGTCAGTTTTGAGTTCCCTCCATAACATAACAACTTTTAATTTATTTCTTTTTTAAAAGGAAGATATACTGTGGTCAGGTTATTCTACCATCTTATTTTTTTTTCTGTGGTTAACTGCACTGTGC
This sequence comes from Nestor notabilis, assembly GCF_000696875.1. NCBI lineage: Eukaryota > Metazoa > Chordata > Aves > Psittaciformes > Psittacidae > Nestor > Nestor notabilis. Next base: position 18,901 of record NW_009914898.1, read on the forward strand.
TTTCTTCCAGATCCCTTCAAGGACCTTTTGTGGTTGTAAGCTTTATGGCAGAAGTTCTCTGTCATGCGTGAGAGAATGTATTTTAAAAGTGTGTGGCAGACCATGGATTATAAAATAGATGAAGCATAAATGTATAGAACACAGTTCCATGAAGTTTGAAGCTTTAAGGTCTGAAAGAAAAGCCTGGGTGCAGGGAGATAATTCATAGTAATTCTAAAGAGTGGGGTTTTTTGTTCATTAGATAGGCTTTCTTTTGAGATCTGGATGTTTCTCTAACGAGAATGTTTTCTTGCAAAACATAGGGACTGGGTTTTTTTTGCTGCCAGCGATGAAACTTTTTCTTCCCAAGTTTGAGTGGTGCACAGTCCTGTGTGGTGTTGAGGAGCAGATTGAGTAGTGACCATGAATGGAAAACACTGGGCAACAGTGCAAGACTTTAATTTGGGTTTGTCTGGTATGGGATCAAATATTCTAATGAAAATCTAGCATATAATTGAAAATTGCTATCAACCTGTTTGAGTTTGTCAGCTGAGTACCATATGCAGCAGAAAAACTGTGTCGTCAGTCTTGCCTGTTGCTTGCCTGCTTCTGAGGCTTGTGAAAGCAATGAAAGCTGTTCTAGATAGTGTGTGAGCAATATTAGAAATCTTTAACAGTAATGATAGGCAAATACGCAGTTTTGTCTTTTTTTTTTTTTTTTTTTAAACACACCTTTAGAAGTCAAATCATTAGAGGTATTATTACCTCTTATGCAAACTGACTTTTTTTATTTATAGGACATCATGCTGCATTAGCAAACGAAACATTTTCAAGGTAGACAACAGTCTTAACTCACAAATAGTAACTTTGAACTGTTGTCCTCTATCAGAAAACAGCATGTCTCCCATAGGGAACATGGTATGGGGAGTTGATGCTTCTCTGACATTGTTGGCAAAGTTTTGTCACTGTGACTTCTCGAAAGTGAAATTTCTAATTAGTTTTTATTTTACACTAGAGGAGGTAGAGATTAGTATTGACCCGCAAGCCTAGCGGATAGTGTGACATTTCTGTGGGTAATCCCTGTTTTACTTTTTTCTGTCTTTTTAAGATCAATAGACGTAGCACAGGTAGTTTCTGGACTGCTTGACTAGTATCATATTATGATAGAGTAAAACAGTGGAATTTTCCGTTTAAAAGTATATTTTGCATATATATATGTTTTGATCCTTAGAGAGAGCCTTTGGTTATTTGTTTTTGTACATCCCTTCCTAACCTGTAATGCAGATTAAAATTCTGCTTAATTACCACAGCTTCACTTGGTAGTAAAATGGACATGATGGTTCTCAGATGTCACACAATAGTTTAATGAAATACAGTTTATTGCCTGCTAATAGATTATGAGATCTTTACATTTCAATTTTGTTATGGTAATTAACTTGATACTTGAGGTTTCAGAATATTTTAGTAGCTTGCCTATGTAAAATTTGTAAGTGTATGAATGCTTACTTATTTGGTTTTAAAAATTTGAAGGCACAAATTATTTATTATATATAAACTAATGATATTTGGTTATCCAAATAATGTAGGTGTGGACACGGCTTCATATTTGATTTTACAACATGCAGTTAGGTTTAAAAAAAAAAATACCTTTGTATACTTTAGCCTATCCTGAACTATTTATGGGAAATCTTAGTAGTTGGGCACTGCAGTGCTCAGCTTCCACTTTGACTCAGCTCTTCATGTTCTTCCACTCTTCAGTGTCGTTAACATAAGATCTTCAAGCAGACGAAGGTGAACTTTGACTTTCAATCTGTATCTTCTAATTTGAGTTCATGCAATGTTGTTTGTAGCACCCAAAAGACACTATTTAGGAAATAGATTAGTGATAGCTCCTGCGTTTTTTGAAGAGACTGTTTTGTTTTGTGCTGTGGTGCTGTTAAAAAGCTGAAGCAGGCAATAGAGGAAGCCGTAGAGTTCCTGAATTCTTCAATTGGCACAGTGCAGGAAATGGAGCAATGAGTTGTTATTGCCCTGAATGCACTGGTTTAAGGTGTTGTTTTATGAACGTGCTTTTAAAAATAAGCATCACAAAGATATTTTACGTGAGCAATAAAAACTACTGAAAATGTGAAAACATTATGAGTATGCCTTGTTCTCGTCTGTATTGTATAGTACTTGAACAGTGTAGGAAGCCAGTCTCTGTATTACTTCAGTTGCTTTTTCTATTTGTTTTTCTTCTCTCATTCATTCTGCATGCAGTAGATGGTATCTGAACTACTTCTAACCCAGTATCCAAAGTCTTGCAGTAATGCTTCACACTGTGTAAGATGACACATTGGATCCTGCCATGCCTTAGCTACATGGCTTCATTCTGTGTGTGTAAAGTAGCATCAGTGAAGTTGGCATGACCAGATTGACACCGTTGAAGTTTGAAGGGTCATTCATACAATCTGGTTTGGTCCTTTGCAAACGTGGCAATAGTATTTTCTGTAGAAGTTGGATTAAAGGATGCTAAGAACATGAGTACTGAAATCAATGGTCAGTATTGGTTTTCTACCAATAAGCTCTTCTAGAATTTAATTAACTTTAGGTTATCTGATTTCAAGATTGCATTTTCAGATAACCAGTCTTGCTGCTGAACATGTTGCTGAGAGGCTGCAATAATTTTTGTTTCCCCCACATGTAAATACTATGACTATGTAAAGAACGTGACTATTTTGGCCAAATAATTTCTATAAACCTATAAACCTGCCTGTCCTGGTTTATTACTTGTCAGTCTGTGTCCTCTTCAGTCCTAAGAGCAGAAAGTGGTATGCCTGAAGCTGTACACATTTTAAGACACATTTGCAGGTAAAAATCTGTATGATGCAGGTAATGTAAACCTTTTGGAAAAAAAGAAAAAGAAGGTGAGGGTGAGAGGAAGAAAGATCTCAGAAAAACTGAAATAGAGTCTTTGTCTCTAAAACTTTCCTCAGAATGAATATATATATATATAAAAAATGTTTATATTATAAAATACATACATATAAACCAAACATTTGACATGAATATTACTTTTTTTAAGGATAATTAATTTACTGAGTGTTTTTACCCTGTGACAATAAGTGCAGCTCTGCTTTCTGTAACTTAACCGATATTAATGTATAATTAATTGTCTGAAGAGAGCAAAGCTTTTTCTGTTACTTCTGTACAGTATTTTGAGAGCACGGAGTCTGTCATCAAGTCCCTCTATGCCATTCATCAAGAGATTGGATGGTTCTCAACAGAAGTGGTAATCCCAATCCAGCTGTGTTGAGTGTACATACATACGTACCAGACAGCAGAACTGAATTAAGAATGGGTGACTTACTGTGCTTCATGGCTTATCTCCACCAGCTATTTGCAGCTTCTCACAGTGCTTGCATTACCTTCAGTATGTTATTGGCTTAGCAGGGTCTTAGGGACATGTCAGTCAAGATATAGTGTAGTGCTAGAAATAAAGCTCAGGTTTATTTCCTCTCTTGCCCACCTCCTCCAGTCCATCTTTGACATTCATGTGTGATCATGCGGAATCCAGAGTTCAGCAGAGCTGGATTTTTCTTGAAAACACTTCACAATACAAATTTACCAGAGATATGTTATAATGGAAAGTTAAATGAAGTTCAGGGAAGACTTGCAAAGCACTTAATAATTCAATTTTATGCACTAATTAAGCACCTATCCTCCTGTAATGGTGAGGGGATTTTTTTAATTTATCCAACTGTGTATATTGGATTTACTTCTTAGAGGCAATGACTACTGAGCAGTCAGCAGGTACTTGATTTCTAGACTTAGGAATGATCCAGTTTTTCTACTTACTTCCTGGCTTTTAAAATAAAAAATTAGGTTCCAATTTTGTGGAGGTTAGCAGAGGAAAGAGTATTCAAAATTACTTGTGGTTTGGGTTTTGTTTTTAAATCGAAACTTTTTCTTCGTGAATACTTTCATTGAAGTTAAAATGCTTTCAAGTACCTTCTAAATAAGCAAATAGAGATAATATCGTATCTACGGTCTACCCTGAAGGCTTATTTGTGGGTGAACTCCAGTATAAAGAGCTGTCAAATGAAGAAGAGGTATCATTATATTTTACTATGGAAGAACTTTTTTCTTTACTCTGTACTAGTTCTGGTAAATATTGGGCTGGCAAGTATGTGCGAGAATGTATGTTAGTATATATGTTATCATACCTATTTTTAGGTCTAACTTTAAAATGCCTAGGCTTTTTTTTTTTTTTTTAATGGACTCATTTTCAAACAGAAAGTTTCTGGAAAACTTAAGATGGTAACTAGAATGACTGAAACATTATCCATGCAATTTTTGATAACATATTCTCAGAATGGTTTGCTAGGCTTATTAATTATTTATGTGACAGACAAATAATTTTGCTATGCTGGAATATATCACAGATGTAAGACACTGGAAGAAAATATAAGAAAACTGAATCTTTAAATTTTTAATATTTTAATTTGGGGGTGAAGAGCTTCTGTTATAATGATATTGCAGTCTGTTTTAAGAGTGACAGTTAGAAACCTTGCAGCTACTTCTTTGGTTATTGTGTGTGTATGTAGAGACACAGACTTTGAATGTGGGTATTAACCTTTATTCTGCTTTTAATTGAAAAGATGCTTCAAGAAGTCTTTTGTTCTTTGTATCTCAATTTGGAGGTATTTTGGCACCATAAGCTGTAATGCTTAATCATCTGAGGCTTTCATGCTTGTTCTATATTTACAGTTTAATTAATATTTTTTTTGAAGTGATGCAAAAGTTCATCATGTGACACTTCTGGCTTTCAAATTTACTTCATATATAATTTATGATCAATATGTCAGGAAAAGTTTGTGGGGAAATAAGTATAGGTAAGGAGCCAGTGGTAACCTACACACATTGCTCAAAATGAAGTTTATCTTTTACTTTAGTTGTTGCTTTAGTAATGCCTTGTAATTTGTATGAAAACTTGTAAATATTGCATTGTGGTTAAATACCTCATGGGATTTTCCTGTAAAATATTAGAATTGAATTTTATATTAATGGGTGACATCTAGTTTCTCATTGGGAATGTAGAAAAGATAAAGTGTTTCCTCTGCAGAAGGTGAAAACAGAAGTTGGTTTTCATAGGCGTTGAGCTAAACTTAAGTCTTCTATTCAGAAAATCTGGCTGGATAATTTAACTCTCATTAAGATGCATTAATGATGGATATGGCTTTGAAGTATTTAAATAATTCTTAACTACATGGGAAGAATAATCAGGATATAGATTAGTACAAAAAAATACAGGTTTACTAAGGTTGTTCTATCTGATAATAATTTGGGAGATCATTTTAACCAGCAAAGAGGCAAAGCTGATACATGCTTAAGAGCATTTGGATTGGTTGTCTTAGGACTGTATGTTGATACAAAACCACCTTTAATTTGTTATACTACTTTTTATTCCCATTTACTTTATTTCATATATTTGAAAGAAATCAACAGATAACCGTAAAATGTAACTATTATTGAAAGGACAAACAAGACTTGCCTATGTCTTTAGTGCTAGTTTTTCCATTTGTTGTCAGAAGTGGGCATTACAGCAATGAAAGTGGGTTAGAAGCACTATCCTTTCATAAATGACATTCCCACAGATTCTGTAATGTTTACAAGCTTCAAGAGCCTGACATGTCACTGTACATTTTCAGTCATGACTGCAAAAAAACTCTGAGAACACATGGAGTGCAGTAGTCCTGTCTAGAAAAAGCAGGAGTACACTTGCATGAGTGGAAATTTCCCCATTTACCCAATGAAATTGTGGTAGTGAATAATTCATAGTGAAGTAAAAAACAAACAACAAAACCTAAACAAAACCAAACCAAAAGCAACAAAACCAAACAAAAAACAACACAAAAACCCAACAAACAAAAAACCCCCTATTCACAGTTATACATGGTGTGATTATATGTAGAAGGTCCATGAGTACATACTCAGCAAACCTGCTCTTGTTTTAATTCCTTGGTAACAAACACATTAATGATAGCTATTCTGAGAATCAGGTCATAGGTTTCTTTTACTAACTATTCATAGGTGAGTTGGAAAGAAATTAAATGCTGGCATGGAAAAAGTCCTTTTAAAAGTCAGTCTTCAATACAAAAGATGAGGAAAACAAGGTATTTTTGTTCTGCTTGACTACAGCGTTATTGTAGGAGAAGGCATGCATAACCAAACTTGTCGAGAAATGTGTTTAAGGTGCTTGGAAAACATTAACTTCTTTTTGTAGTTGTAGTTGTTGCTTCTGTAACCCCGTTGCATGGTTTGATTATAGCATAGAATTCCACATCTTTGTTCTATACCCAAGGGTGAAAATAACTGTTTTGGGGGTGGTTTTGCTTGATTTGGTTTTTAAATTAAAATATAACTCTCAACTTCCTGGATTTGACATGTTTATTTTAGGGAAAGCAGAATAATAATTAAACTACTCATTTATTGATAATGTTTAAATATGTCTCTGAGTTTTTTGTTGGTTTGTTTTGTGAACTAGCCTCCTGCCCAAGGCTACAAAGCTGGAGCTGTGATTTGCATGTGTTGGCTGGTCCTGGTTGTTCATGGCTACAGGCTGATTGCTGGTATTTAGAGCTGGCATCTGGTCTTGCCTAAGATCTTAATGATCCTTCGCCTGTCCGAAATGCAGTTGCCATTGCAGGTTGCTTTGTGTGATTCTATATACCCTTTTTATATTGCAGTGGGGTTGATAAGCCATTTCTATAGCCTTGGTCTATTTAAAATACAGTTTTAAATGCAGGTCATATATGGAAGAAAAGTAGTAGAGCAGGTGCTAATAACTCAGCTGCTCACCTCTTCTGTTCTCCTTCACCTGCCCTTTAGACTAGGGATTCATAAAGTTGTTTCCTTACCGACTTACTGACTGTATGGCATGTTAGGCTGGTGCCTGTGATGTGACATCTGTAAAATAGCTCCTTCAGGAGTTTACTGTCTGCGGAGTAATGTTGAGGGCCATGAAGGTGGGAAGTAGAGAGTCTGGCTTTCTCTGCTCGAGATTCACAGCTGGTGGCAGTGTCCTGGGGCTTGACTAGGCCATTTGAGCTCCAGTTGTCTGATGGCTGTGATGACCAAACATTCAGCTGTTTATCCTGGCCTTGGCACAGTTTCCGTGATCAGCTGGCTCTGTCAGGGACAGCCTCAGCTGGGGCTCCTTGCATGCTGTAAACAAAAACTGTGAACTTCCACTCTGTTACTGGTATGATTTTACATAAAGTTGTAAAAATCAAGGAATTTCAAGTTTTCATTTGTGAACTCAATGTGAGTTGGTCACACTAGTGTGTTTGGATTTCTTGTGATGAATTTCCAAGTTATTGTTTCAATTGGGACATCCAGCATATAAACTGAAGGTATCAAAACAAAAGTAACTGTGAAGAACTAGCATAAAAAACAACTGTAATCTTAGTCTAAAACTTAAGCACCTCTCTGATTCCATAATGAACAGCAGCATGCAAGTACGTATTACTATTAGTTCTTGAGTAGTTTCTATGGATGCTGCCAGACAGACTGTTAACAAGTATAGAAAACAGCAGGTCTGACTTGCTGGAGGACATGTGAGAGTTCAGCAATAACAATGCACACTGTATGATCTTTGATAGCATTCATAATTCTTGTTATTTTGTGAAAAACTTCAAAATGAAATTTCATCCTTGTTGCAGACAGCTTTAGGGTGAAATTCCTGTCATCTCTTGTGTCTAGTTGACAGCATTTAATGGAGATCTGGGCTTAGGTTGAGAGACTATAATATGATTTATCAGGGGCAATGGTTGAATTTCATGTCTTCTCCACTTATGTATCTATTTCTACATTTTAGGGTTTTAAGTTATGAAGAACATAGGGGAACATAATCTGAAGATTAAACCTAGCTTTCCAAGTCTACCTCAAGTGTGGGCTAGGTTATCCAGGTGACATGCTAGGCTTTCTACCGAGAGGGACCTTGGCATGAAATGGACCGGTAATTACTTGTGCTGCTGTGCACAGTCAGTTAAATAGAAATCATCAACTTGTTTATTCAGGTTTATTTTTTTTTCACAGCAATAAGAGTTTGGGGCTTTTTACGGTTTTGGGTTTTGTTTGGTTTCGTCAGGTTTTTGTTAGTTTTGGTTTTTCTGTGGGTAGACAGTGCACATATATATAAATGTTATTGGTACTATTTTATTGGCTTTTATATTTGAAGCTTGAGAAAGTGAGTGGCAAGATCTAGCTGTATTATAACAGATGAAAAAATAATGCTCTCCTGGTGTGTGCTTAAGATTAACTATAAAAATTTCCACAGGGTCTCCAAGCATGGCTTATCCTGCAGCACACTGCACTAGGAGTGCAGGGGCTGAGTGCGATTTTCTTGCTTTCTCCATGCAGATCAGGAGCTGAATGTTGAAGACGCCTTGTGGTTGTTGCTCTCTGCTGGAACCCAGCTAAGGTGGAACAGAAGTAGAACATACATAGAAAAAGGGAACAGTGGAAGTATAAGATCGGAAATATTGGGGGCAGCAAGTGAGAAAGGTTGGGGAATATGAGCAGAGAGGTCAAATAGTGCTTTCCCAAGAGCAGTGTCTGTAAGCTCCAGGAGCATTAGGCATTGCAATGTGGACTGAGCCCCATGACATTGACGAAGCTTTGAATGTGGCTACCAAAAACATTTTCTCAATTAGTGGCTGACCCACAATGAAGAATAATTTTCTCCTTTTGCCCGTCAGTGGACTAGTTGGTAGACAGCTATTTCTGCAAGTGAAAAATTTCGGGGGTATTCTATTTGTCTGTTTCAGGGGGTGAAAAGGGGCGAAAAGACTGTGCAGACTTGTGTAGTCACCTGGCTATTTGGTATAAGGTGAACACAGTGCTGAATAAATAGTTTAAAACTTAGATGCTAAAAAATTAGAGAATGTGCGATTGAAGGCTTTGTATACAGTTGCAATCTGTCTTCACCTTCTGTATGTTCCTGATCATTAGATGACTGCACGTTTTACTTATCAACAAACATTCCTGATTAAAAAAGCTCATTTTCTGGATTAACAAATAAATAATAAAAAAATAAAACTTGTCTAACTGCAGACCATATATCAAGAACAGTTTCAAAGCCAGAGGAATATATAGTGGTTTATATGGAAATATTGTTTAGAATTCACTTAAAGAATCATTTCTTCTTTTTTTTTTTTCTCTCCTTTAAAAACAGAATAAAACAAAAAAAAGCCAAAGCAAACAAACAAAACCCACACCTTTGGGAAATCATAGGAAAATACTATTGATCTCCTAGGAAAAGATGCTGGCCAAATAAATCAGTCTTGGCAACTTGCAGTTTTCATTTTAGAAAATATACAATAGCAAACTGTCAGTTGGCTGTCAAAAAAAAGTATGAGGGAGTACTGGCTGAATTCTTTTGAGTGTCTGACTTCTGAGTTTTCTGTTAGAAGGCAATTGTAACAATTGCACATTGTTGCGTGAGGACGGATCACTGCACTGCTTTGTTGCCCCTGGTGCTTTGTACAATTTTACATGTTTTTTTCATGCATTTCACATTTGCTTTTTGTAGTGATTTATGTGTAGATATGTTTCAGAATTTATTTTAGTCTAAATTGTTCAGCGTCTTTATCTGCTTTAGAGAAAAGCCAGACTACATTATAGGGCAGATACACAAATAAGGGGAGATTGCAAAATAGTCCTGATGTTGGCCCTGCCTAGGTTGGCCAGCAGTCTAGGAAACACTCGTATTATGCAAGTCTCTCTGTAGCTAGCCTCTAATAAGTGAGGTATAATGTGATAATTGGTATGGTAATTAACCTGGAAAACTATCCTCTGCTTCGCTTGCCAACTGGCTTCATATGCTCTGATGTTAATCGGTAAACTGATCCAGTGAAGAGAAGCTTGAAATGTTTACAGGCTTGACTGTATTTAATTAATCTCTTATTTCAATGAATAGCTTTTTTTTCTGCTTGGGATTTGTTTTGTTTTCTTTTACATCCATAAAACCTGGTTGTTTGGCGTTCGTGAAAATGTTTTCCAAAACAACAAAAAAAAAACAAAACACCCCAAAATGTTGTGGGTTTTTTTTTTTGTTTGTTTGGTTGGTTGTTTTATGTACATGTGTGTGTGAATGTTCTTCCTGGATTTAAATTTCCGGCTTAATGAATTTATGTATGCTAGGCTGTAAAATATTGACATGTTTTAATGTTAATTCTGGTGGCTTTGCACATGGTGTTTCTGTATATATATTTTCCTGAAACAAAATGTTATTTGACAGAATGTGATCTGTATTAACACCAAGCTGTTTTGTCAGTTAAGAGTAAACAAAATTGTTTTATTTTAGTGAAACTCGTATGGTAAATATAGAAATATGTAGGAAATCTGTAAGTGGGTGAGGGATTTACTAGTTACAGAGGATAAAAACTTGTCTCGACATTGCCTTCCTGGTTTACAGTAGGTGTTTGGGTGGGTGTTTTACTGATTTAAACTAAAGCAGTGTCAGATGCCTGACATAAGCATAGATTTCGCAGGTTACCTGTGATTCCCTTTAGAAAGTTCACATTTGGAACATGGAAGTGCCTCTATATATGCATTTATGTTCTGGTATATAGCATACTGATTTTACAACTTACTCTTTTTTATAAGAAGCATTTGTTATTATAGGCAATTTGGGTGTAGTAAGGTCTTCATTGTGTGTATTTCTCTGCAAAACCATAGATGTAACATAGCGAATTATAAGAACTGCTGTTAAACATAATTTTTGTTTTACAGGTTATTCGGCAATAGTTATGAACTCCCGTTTACGGGCCTTAGGTGGGAGGATAAATAACATACGAACATCAGAACTATCGAAAGAGAAAACCCGATCGGAGATAATCTGTAACGTTCACTTTTTGGATGGCTCAGTACAAAGCTTCAAAGTTAATGTAAGTTTGGAAAACTACTTTTTTTTTTGAAAATGCATAGAAATTTGCTTGAAAGGTGAATTTCCAATGTGGGACCCTGTGGCATGGGATTTGCAAAAGATGGTGAAGATGCAGTGTTGCCATTAGAAATTGCAAAATTACTGGTTCTGGAACAGATTTATGAAGTGCTACTTTAATTTTCTTTAAAGGCAAGCAGCTGAAACATCACAAAATCGTGGCGTGCAGATTGTATCTGGAAAAAAGGTCTTCTGTATGATATGGAAACGGTGAAGAAACAGATCTGGTGATCATTATCAGCTATGAATAAGTAATTAATAAAGTGAACTCCCAAATTTGGATGTGCTTCTCGTTTCATTAAAGCACTGGTAGTGCTAAAATGAGGAGGCCTTGTAAACTCCTGTGCTGATGTCCGTACATGTTTTGTGAAATGTAAAGATGTTGTGAATAGTGAGTATGTCATGGCTTAGTAGGACAGTTCTGTTCAGTCTTTTGTACTTAAGTGCAGTCTCTTTGTCTGAGAATGGGGAGGGAAAGGGGATTAATGGAGCTTTGTACTCCTCATTTTCACTGGATTTTATCCTATAAATATTATGGGTTTTAACCTTTACTGCTTAAAATTACTCTTTTTCTAAATGAAAACAAAGGAAATACCTTCAATCCTCAGTCAATTTTCAGTAGAATTATCTGACCATGCAACAAACCTGTGGATGAATTCAAGTATAATCATGAATTTGTGTTATGATACTTGTTTTCGCAATTTACCCTATTTGAGAAGAAGCATTTTGCTGAGAAAGCTGCATTGTTGGATATCTTATATTATGCAGTGCTTTATTGTAGGAGATTGAAAACGTCACCTGAAAACTGTATTTTTCTAAATGTTATTACAGTTCTGTCTGCAGACTAATTTAATTTTTAACTTTGTCTGTTGGATATTTATTGAAATAGAAATGAATTGGTAGATAAACAGATTTGTTTTTTCTTTCTAATATATACAGAATTAGTCTCACATTTTAGTATATATTTTATCTACTATATATATGTATATTTATGTATGTCTTTGTGTGTGTATATATTTGAAGTAGCTAACGTTGGGGACTGGCGTACAAGGAAAATAGGTATGTAAGAGAAAGGGTACCACATCAGTATACAATTCTTATTTTTTTTGTCTTCAGAATGCTCTAGAAGATTGCCTTGTCTATCACTGAGCTAGCATAATTGTCCTCCCCCCTGCACAAAGATCTTTGAAAAATTAGGACTTCTAAACTTTTTGAAATCCATGCATAGTAATATATTCTTCCTTGTAAATGAGCATTAACGCAGCTTTAGATTTAGTGCTTGGCCTGAAGTCCAGCACCGTACAAGTTAACTTTGCTTCTCATTTTGTGCTTTAAGCAGTGAATACAATAGGATAAATGTGAATCACACTGAAACTCCAGACCCAGCTGATTTCTCTCTCTGCCTTCAATGGGTATCCCTGCTGGCTACCTCCTTCATCCAGGAATTGGAAGGGCCTCCTTTACTGCAGCTCTAATGCTGAACTGTCATAGGGGTACTGCAGGACCCATTACTGCTCGATTGAAAAGAAGCGGGGAGCATAGCTACCACACTGTGTTATGGGCTAATGCAAGAATATTTGATTAATTACCAGAACATTTATGTTCTTTGAGTACTGAGCTTTCTTCTTGGAACTGACTACTGAGGGAGCCTGCACTTGTCTTCTAGGATGGCCCTCCCTGATTATCTCACCTCGATGACTGACTGCCTAAGGACAGGCTTTGCCACACTCTGGTTGTGTTGCAAGGTCTAGTTCTCAAAAGGATTTGAAGCCATCTTGTACCTAAGTTCTGTGTACTTAAACAGAAAAATTCAGCACAGTGAGAAGTTTGTGCCTGTCTGTGCGTGTGTTTTTTATTTTAATTGCCAATATAATTCGGTTTTATGTCTGTGAGCAAAGAGTAACTCAGGTCTGTGGTCAGTCTGGGAATCAGCTAGGCATGTATTGAAGGAAAAATAGTTTTGCCCTGAACAGATTTTCCCTCCTAGTGAAGTCTTTCTGTGTTACTTTACAGAAACTGTTTCTCAAATCAAGACATTGATTTATAGATCCGATTTTGCTCCATACTGTATTGCACTGTCTTTGAGTTATGCTTCTGGTTTAGTACTTGTGATTTTTGCTTTTCAACAAGTTGGGGTTTCCTTCTAGAGATAAAATGATTAGGCAGTAATAATGAGAGAAGTTGGACACTTGAAATTCAAATCATAACGAATGTTTTTCCTTCTCTACTGTCTCAGTTAAGCTCCTTCTTCCAGTATTTGAGAAGGAACATGATAGTTGCAATTAAAAGAACAGTTACTGTTGGTATGTTTAAAATTATGGGCAGAAATAGACCTCTTAAAGGTTCTTTTTGCTTGTGAGTGTGAGTTTCGTAATTTTAAGCCACTCATAGTAAAATGCAAGGGTGCAGAATTGTTGGATTTCTGTCACAAAGTTTTCCTGATGGATATTGTTTGATAAGACAAGATGCACTTATCTGTGTCCTTCCATGTCGAAAGAACTGCTATATGAAGTTTCAGGCTGGCAACAAGTGTTTAGCTTTATATTGAGATAGAGATTAGTATACTCCTGAGTGCAAAACAGTAAGATCTTACGAAATTTGATGATGCCTTTGAGGACAGTGAGAAAGTGATCTGACCTACAGCAGGCTTGTTAGTCTTAGCCCTTTGTGGGGCCTGACTTAGTAATAAATGCTGAAGGAAAGAATTAGTGGAGAGGAAATTTTTCTGAAGTTAGAACTGGAATGACTAACCTCATGTATATGTTGTTTTAAATCATTTTTGGCACAGAGGAAATGCAGTGGGTCAAAACTCTGTGAGCTTGGATAAATATTTTGTGTGACCTTTATATAGGAAAATACAACACTGGAGCGTATGGGATCTAAAAGAGTTATGGGAATAGCAGGGACTTGGCTCAAGAGGTGGCAGCAGATCTTGCTGAAAAGGAGAAGAAAAAAAAAGCAAAGGAGGATATTAATAGGGTTCTTGACTGTCCAGTTTCATTAAAATGCTGCTATTGAATCTTCAGTAAATCAAAAATGTAATGTTTGACGCCTTAACAATAAAAAGGATATAGGAATATGAGGTATCAGGTAGGTTATCTTGAATAAAGAGTAATTGCAATGAGGGAAATCAGTAGTGTAAACTCAATAGCTTTCATAAGATGTTGTGGTTTTTTAAGCTCAATTTTCAGTTGCAGACAACAGAGGAGGAGAACACCGATAGTTTGCAGGCTGAGCTGCTTCCAATAACACTATTTTGGAACAATAGTGTTATTGTTCCAAAAGATGTGAGCACTATTACGCACCAGACAGGAGTCTTCAGCCAGTGTCAAGGAAGTACTAACAGTGTTGGTCTTGTCATTGAGGCCATCTTCTGGGGAATGTCACACATGGATCCTGGCTACTCACAGACAAAAGAAGGAAGTTCCAGTCAGGCAGGCATAGAAAGTACAACTAGGATGCTCTGCAAAAGTCAGGACCTGAGGAAAGAAGAGGCTGTTCTGTTTATTCTAGCTAAACAAAATCTTGCATGCTCTGAATAAGAGTATCAGGTGAGTAAATAAATTCCGGGAACAGAAAAGGACAGAGTTAGCAGAAGAGCAAATAAATTAGCTGTGTGTAAAATTAGTGTGGAAATTGAAAGAAAGCGGAGCAGTTCAAGCTTATAGGCATATGGGGACTAAAGGACACAAGCTGTTTGGTGGTAGATAACTGAACAGGCTAAATTAGGAAAGGATGACCTCAAACAGCACAAGGGGCAATGGGTGTTGTGTCTGAAGTGAGACTAAATTTGCAAAAGCTTAGGTGGTGCTTAACTTTGAGGTTATCATTGCCAGAAAGTGGGGGCAAAGCTCTTGCAGCAGAGAGGGACAAGGGCATGTGCTATAGGCGGATGTTGAACTCTCCTCTTAAAATGTCACTTTGTACCGCTTGTAGAAGCTGACAAACTGAAAATGATTATTTGCATATTTATACCTTCACTTCAAAGAGCTGACAGTCTTCGCTTAGGTTAATGCAGTACTTAGGACAGTGGATCTTGATCACCCCAGGTTCTAGGCAGTACTGGACATTAAAAATAATGAATGGTTCTCTCTCTTCAAAATGGTGTACCTTACTAGAAATTAAACTCGACTAATCTAAATTCCCTAAATACAGCGGGAAATTGTTGCGGCATAGGCAGAATGTAATAGGTGTTAGCTATGACTTCTTTAAATATTAATTTCTGGCCTATATAACATAAGGTGAAATATATTTCAAGGAAGATTTAAATGGAGGTGAATGTGTGGTTACATGGTGGTTGATGCAAAGCTATTAACAGTTCAGAATAAGGATTGGTAGATGTCAGGAACATGAAATAAATGAAAACTTCCAGGTGAAAACAAGCAAAGGTCTTGGAAATGTTTCTTTTTAGTAGGAGACCTCCATGGATGGATATGGAGCTGCTGAGGAAACTTAGAGGGAAGAAAGAAGCTTACAGAAGGTGGAAGCGAGGACAGGCAGCCTGGGAAGATTACAGGAACGTTGTCTGGGAAGCTAGGGACCAGGTTTGGAAAGCTAAGGCCCACTTAGAATTAAATCTGGCAAGGGATGTGAAAGATAACAGGAAAGGCTTCTATAGGTACGTAGCAAATAAAAGACAGACTAGGGACAACGTGGGCCCTCTCTGGAAGCTATTGGGAAAACTGGCTACCCTGGATTTAGAGAAGGCTGAGGTTCTTAATGACTTCTTTGCCTCAGTCTTCACTGGTAAATAAATGCTCAGACCACACCACCCAAGTCTTGGAAGGCAGATGCAGGGACTGTGAGAATGAAGACCTTAGGCCCACTGTAGGAGAGGATCAGGTTCGAGACCACCTTAAGAACCTGAACGTGCACAAGTCCATGGGACCTGATGAAATTCATCCGTGGGTCCTGAAGGAGCTGGCAAATGAAGTTGCTTGGCCACTGTCCATCATATTTGAGAGGTCGTGGCAGTCAGGTGAAGTTCCTGGTGACTGGAAGAAGGGAAATGTAACCCCCATTTTCAAGAAGGGGAAAGTGGAAGACCCGGGGAGCTACAGACCAGTCAGTCTCACCTCTGTGCCCAGATTCTCCTGGAAAGCATGCTGAGGCAAATGAAAACAATGTGGTGGTTGGTGACAGCCAGCATGGCTTCACTAAGGGGAAATCCTGCCTGACCAATTTGGTGGCCTTCTGTGATGGGGCTACAGAACTGATGGACAGCGGCAGAGCAGTTGACGTCATCTACCTGGACTTGTGCAAAGTGTTTGACACTGTCCCACACGACATCCTTGTCTCTAAATTGGAGAGACACCAATTTGATGGATGGACCAGAGGATAAAGAACTGGCTGGATGGCCACACGCAAAGAAAGAAAAAATAAAATTCTTAGGAGCTCGTGTCATTGCAACAGAAGAGGCTAGTGTGTAAAGTGCATGTTGTTCTGGTTTTTTATCTCATTGTAGAAAGGCAGGAGCTTTATTAAGAATGCCTTAACTACTTGCTGCAATGGTTGACAGGGTTAAGGAGAACTTTGTTGTAATGCCTGGCTTAACTGAACAGTGTTCATGTTGGTTTGCCCTCTTCCCATGGTGGTGGGCAGTGAGAATAGTGTGCTGCAAAGTATTTGACAAGTACTATTAGAGTACACTATAGTATGGACTGTATTGGAACAGATGTTAAAATTCAAAAGCAGTAATGTGACATGCTTAGCCTCCCTCACTTTACAGCTAGATCTCAAAACTATTTATGTGCAAAATAGGTTGAACATTGTGCTGTGTAAGCTGTGTGATAACTTTATTTTCAAGTATGTAGGCTGAAAAATAATTCAGGTGTTTTTTAAAGACAAAGCTGAGTAAATACAGATTCTTCTTGAGGAAAAACAAAACCCTTCAACTTCTGGAATGTCAACAACTGAAGAAGACTTTAACAATTTAAGATGACATTTTGTACTTAGCTTAGATTTCTGGAGTGGGTACTTTATCTAGGCAGTGTGTAAGAAACTTTGTGCTTTTACTCCCAGAGAGCAAGAACTGGAGCCACAGAAAAGTAGTGTTGGAAACTGGTTTTGATAGGAAGTGTGGAGAGAAGGAAATAGTAGGTATGTAGGCAGAGGAGACTAGAACTGTCTGAGCAGCTGAGTTTAAGGTTGGGACAGAGAGTTGCAAAGAGAGCACTTCGGCTGCTGAGCAAGAATATAGTAGCAGGAAGCTTGCTTGTCTTCACAGAGAAACAGAAAGCATAGCAATTCATGTGTGCTGGGGAGAGGAGAGCATGCAATTGTGAGAAGGTGGGGGGAGAGAAGAGGAAGGCATCCGAATTGGGATAAAGGAGCAGAAGCATGAAAAATAAGAAGGGAATTAGGACATAATGCTGTTGCAAAGAAAGGAGGCTGAAAGTGCTGAAATGCAGAGAGAAAAGAAAATTAGCAGAAGAATCTGCCCTCTGTGGTCTTCTCCTGCCCCATTTGTAATGAAACCCGAGATGCCTGAACACTTTCTTTTAACAAAGTGTATGTCTCATCCCCTGTAATTGGTTTTGGTCACAATATGACTTCAGTTTCTCATTTAGCTCGTGTCAGAAGTATGCACCATAGATGTGCAATTATGCTTCTGAGCAGTGCTGGTGTCATGAGATGTCACTTGAAAGGGTTTTAATGTTCTGCTTATAGAAACACAACCCTGGGGAAATGAATATGATATGTATTGTAAGACAATGCTAAAGATGTTCACACGAGGAAATGCCCGTTATTTCAGAGGGTTAAGGTGGTGTCTGCTATTTTCGTAGGGCCCTCTTGTGTACACATACGGATAATCTCTTGACTGCAAATCTCAGGTCTTCATAGCGGAGCCCACCTCATTGGTGGTGCTGGACAGAGCTGCCTCAGAGATGCACAGCAGCATGGCTGTGCATGACGAGGAATGCTTGGTTGTGTGGTCCTTACCTGTCGCTAGGTCTACACTATTTAAGGAAAATAAAATGGGTTTGATCAGTGCTGTGGTTTGAATATCCCAGAGAACAGTAACCTGTTCAGAAGAAGGGGATTAGGAATATGCAGCTAGGGAAGGAAGAGGGGACAGAGCTGCTGCTTTTGATGGCTGCACAGACTTAGAGGCCTGAGTGGACTCACATTTATTGCAAGACCTTGTGTTGTGAAGGTTAAACAAGATCAGAGACTATTTGAGGGGAGAGGGTAGTCTCATATGTAAGACAGTCAAGTGTTGCCTACCTATGTTGTTTTCTTCATACGTGACTTTGATCCAGAAAAAATTGGCATGGTTTTCCACAGGAGGCCAATAGTTGGCTGTTACCGTACCTTACATCTGGAGCCTGATGTGGAAACACTGAGCAGTCCTATCACAAATGAGCTACTGGGAGTTTTGATCTAGCAGTAGGAAGTGTTGCATAATATTCCATCCTCCAAAATAAGGTAGCCAAGTGGGTGTCTTCTGTTTGAATCTTTGTCCTTCTTTTCCCATCTTTTAAATAGAAAGATTTCTTCTATGATGTAAGGGAAGACTATGGGATGTGTTATTATTTAAAGCACTCAATTACAACAGTATGGTACCTTGTTTAAAGCAAAAAAGATTAACCCAAAGACTTGAGTGTTGTATAATAAACAAGGTCTAGATAAAGAGAATTGAATACAATATTGGCTTATTAAGTGGGCATTCTTATGCACTGAGTAAGATAGAGGCCATCCACAAAAATGTGATCACTTTCATGCTTATACATGAGGTCCTTTGTTTCAAAAGATTAAGAAATTTGCTTTAGAAATCAGAACTTAATTTTTAAGAAATTTGCTTCAGAACAAAGTGATTGTCTTTGCAGTCTAAATAACTTCCCTCTGGTAATTTTTGTTTGCACATGTATATCTTAGTTTCGCTTTTAAGAGTAAGGTTTTGAAGATCGCATGAAAAATTAGTTTGCTATATTTTTTTGAATAAACCAGATAGCAAGCAAACTTGCCTGATTTTTGTTCTGTCCAGCAATTTCACATATGAAAATCTAGACATAAAGTGCCATACAGCTTTGCAAACTATTTATTATGTATTGGCATATTTAGGATTGCAATGTTCTTGAGGGGAGTTTGTTCCTTTTTGTAGTTATGGGTTTTGTTCTTTGTTTGTTTGACTTTTTAATAGAAATGGTTCACAGTGTTCCTTGGCAGAATTTGATTAATCCACAATGTCATGGCATGGAGATACTTGTTTGGTTTGGGGAAAATTATACTATGCTTGTACTTCTGGATCTCTGCTGCCTGTATAATTCCCTGTTGCACCAGTTCTTCTGTGGTACCTGCCTTGAGAGACGTCTAGGCAGAAAGCACGTACTGGCTGAATGGCAGCTGAGGGGCAGGTGGGAGTTCAGGCTAAAGGACAGGATATTATGGCTGGAGCACAGCACCCTACACTTTTTTCTCTGTCCTGGTGTATACTGGATTTGCCTTTTGACAGCTGATGTGGAAAACAGTAGAGGCCAGAGCAGCCCCATGTGGCTGTAAGCCATCCTTGCAGGCTGTGCAGTCTACAGACTGTGGTCCAGGGAGAGGTTGCTTAAAGTTGAGTTGCTGGACAGACCTCAAGGGCTTGAGTTCATGTCAATTCATGCTGAGATTTCACACGCCTAATGTATTTTGGGAAGGAATCCTCTTAAGAAAACAAACTAACTAAAGATACTTTTATCAGAAATGAGTTCTTATTGATGATAAACTTTGAACCATTGAATTAGCAGCTATTTTTATTCATGAGTTATTTAAAAACCCCCACAACATTTATTTCAATTAATTGTACCTTAAAATGTGTCAGTGTTGCAGAGGTTAACTTCTAAATTTTTTTTGTTTTCAGAAGCAAGACACTGGACAGATTTTGTTGGATATGACCTATAACCAGTTGGGTGTGATGGAGAAGGAATATTTTGGTTTACAGCAAAATGAAACTTCAGTAGATTCACCTGTAAGTATAGTAAATAATAAAAGTGTGCATGTGTATGTGTATATACGTAAGTATAGTAAATAGTATGTGTATGTGTATATATGTATATACACACACATGCATACACATGTATGTATACACACATATACATGCACACAAACATAAATAAATAGTATTCATTTGTAAATATTTTTAATCCATCTAATAGTTTTTCATTTCACAGCGATGGCTTGAACCAAACAAACCTATTAGAAAACAGTTGAAAGGTAAGACTTGTTTTTAATATTGTTTTTAATCTTGGTTGTAACTGTATAGTCCTGCTTTTCTGTGTTTTTATGACTAGAATAAATACAGTTCATGTAAATTAGTGTCCAGATGGTAGATTTTCCTTACAAACAAGGCTTGTTTGTCTGGCAGTCTTTTCTGCAGATGCTTCTACATCTCTTAACTGCTAACTGGGTGCTAACAAGACCCAGTAGGTCGCTACCTTCGATTCTGTAATAGCATCTAAACCTGGCTTCTGAACAGTGTTGGAAATCACGGCTGTGAAAGCAGTAGTCCTGTCATATGGCTCCAGTAAATCTCTCCTGATAGGGTAGATAAAGAAGAGGAGGGGGGTTGATTGTGGGAAGTGGAGCCAGCTTCATGTATAGGTTCTGGCAAATTCTTGTCTCATGTAGAATAATAATAATTAAAAAAAAAATGCTTGTTTTTATTAAAAAAAACAAACAAACCCTACCCAAACAAAAACCCAACACTACACACTTCCAAGTGCATGTGTTGTTTATAAACAGCTTTGGGTAATACAGAATGCTTACCAAGAAGGACAGCATGACCCTGCCAGACAGCAATTTAGGAGGGCTGACTGACAATGTCCTAGTTTGTGCTGTGAAACTCAAGTTATGTTTTTCAGCTCTCTTATTGCTACAATATGCTATAGATTGTGTACAAATTGAAATAAAAATACAGATGTTAACATGCTGAACTTCTGTATTATTCTTGTATTTATATGTAAGATGGAATTGCACATTATCCCAATTGAGATGCTACAATATATTTGCCACTTTTTTCTCATCTAATACCTACGAGGTAAAGGTACCTAACTAATGCCTTTTAGGTAAAGTAGCATATACCAAGTACTTTAAATGAAAGCATCACAAATTCTGAGAGTATTTTCTTTTCATAGTTGGTGTTGGAGATGCTTTTTATGGTTTCTTTTAGATTCATGAGAAAAACACATGAGATTTCTATGTGGTTCATGTATTTTTTCTGTATATATAGAAATAAAAACTTTTTTTTTTTTTTAAACAAAAAATTGATTTGCTCTTCTAAAATATTGCAGGAGGTTTTCCCTGCACCCTTCGTTTTCGTGTAAGGTTTTTTATACCTGATCCTAACACGCTTCAACAAGAACAAACCAGGTAACTTCTGCTTGATGTTTACTTCCATGGTCTAGGAATATGCAAAGCCCTTCTTTCCCATCTCCACAGCTTGACAAAGTGGGCTTTCTTAGGTTGAAAACTTTTTTATAATTTTTTGTATTCAATGTGTTTGGAATTGACAGCTTGCTGTGATGCTCATAGTGAATGATTTCTGTTATATACAGCCCACAACTCCAAAATACAGCCAGGAGTAGAAGCTAGTGCAAAAATGGCAGTTAGTTTATTTACATGTTGGATTCCCCTTACTCTTTTTTTTAAGCCCTTCATTACTTGAAGTACTTGCCTATTGCATTTTTTTTTCCTTTTCTTTCCGGATCCTTTAATTAATCAGATGCAAAGATTGAAAAAGAAGGAAGTTCAATGATTAAGCTGTCTGTGTGCCCTAGGTTTGTTAGAAGTTTTGTATCAACACTGAGTCAGATTTGAACATGTGTAGTAGAATTAATGTTGAGGGTGTGGGAGGGTGAGGTTTATTTTGTTTCAGGAAGGACAGATAACAGTTCTTGTTTTCTAGTTTGCCCATTACTTGTAACATGCAAAGATCTATAATGTTTCAGTTGATAAAAGACCTTTAAAATTTACTTTTGTAACCTGTCTCTGAGGTTTTGGGGTGGTGGTGTACCTGAATTATAGGCAATTTTCAATTTACTTGTCACAAGGCTTTAACTGAATACTTTTTTGTTCAGTGCTTATCATTTGGAATTTAGAATTCAGATATGCCCATTAATCTGGCTTTTTTGTAACTTTCATTATTAATTTCAGTGATTTGAGAATATAAATAGTAGATCATGTTAAATGATACTTCTTGTAGAAAACTTTGCTGTTGACTTGTTTTGGTATTTGCTAATCATGCAGTTGTAAGCTCTTCTGCAGTTTTAAACTGAAGTTATTCAAAGACCTGCTCTATATGGTTCACATCCCAACTCCTCAGTATCACTATAACGTAACATTGTCAAACACACTAATAAGAGCAAGGCTGAACTGTTCTTGGACAACTATTTCAGAGCTTTTTGTCAGCATCTCCTATTTGAGAAATGTTTTGTCCTCCACTGAGTAGTTTCAAGACTATCACAGTTTGGGGTTGCCTTTCTTTTTAAGTTATATCCAAGATGACTATTACTGGGAGTAAAAGAGCCCAGTTCTGTAATGGTTTGGGTTTCGTAGTGTTTGTTGTGGCATTAATGCTGTGGTCCTGGAGTTGTAGTACAGACTGCCAAAGACCTTTAAAACTGTTGTGAGAGTAAGTGGGTGTATGATTGCGTTATTTGTAAATGCCAGTAAGGTTTATTCATCTGTTCACATAGTTTGCCAGGAATTCTTAATAAAAAAAAAAAACAAAACAACTAATGCATGTAACCATTTAAACCATTCCTTTAAAATGTGAAAATAAACATATGTTTGTTTTTGTTTTCCAAAAAAATTGTTCTAGGCACTTATTCTTCCTGCAATTGAAGACTGATATTGTGGAAGGAAGGTAATAAGAAGAATCTTCAGTTTCTCTAGAATTCTTTTTAAAATAAAATTCAATACTAAAACAAAACGAAAGGGAAAAAAAAAAGCCTCTTTCTGAGAGTGTTGTTGCTATAAAAATGTACCTTGTGAAATACTGCTTTTAAAAGAAAATCAGATTACTAGGGTAAACATTATGAATTTTCATATAGCTCATTTATGAAGAACAGTTTACAATCCTGTAAGGAAGGAGCTGTAGGAGATCCTGTGTGTCTGAAAAACACGGTGTGCCAGGCATGGTATTCCAAATGGAATGTCTAGTAGAGTAACTGGGAGGGAGTAGCGAAGTGTGGCTCTTGCTATCATTTCTCAGGATTTCAGGGTTATATTTCCTCTGCGGTAGGCATATACCCAGTGGTTCCTTTGCCTGTGTGATTATACATTCTTGAGAGGAAAAAGGAGGTCTGAGTATCTGCTGCCAAATGTAAATTGCCATTAGGTGTTGGCTTTTTTCTTCCATGGAGTCACTTCTGGTCGTGAGATCGGAGCTGTCTTTGTGCTTGGCATTTGGCAAATTTTGGTGTTTGTGTCTGGTTTAAAGTACACCAGACTGCAGCTGTTAAAGTGATGTCCAGAGCCCCATAAAAATCCCTTATCCTTTTGCTTTCCCAAATAAGCATCCAGCAAGAATACACATGTCATTTTATGTTTAGTTACTTCCATTCACTTAAGCTGTTGCACAGCAACTAGCTTTTAATGTCCAGTTCTACTGTGTTTTGACAATCAAACTTTGTAGGAAAAAAATCAGATACTCTTTGAAGTAAACGAGTCTTCACATACTGAACTAATTGCAGAGACATTGCTAAAAGTACACTTATACATTCTATGTCTAAACAAAAACATTTTCCTCTCTCTCCAGGTTGTCATGCCCCATTAATTCTGCTGTTGTTCTGGCATCGTATGCAGTACAATGTAAGTCATAACCAATTGTTATTTTGTTAATAAATGTCTTTGACTGACTACCTTCTCTGCTGTGTGGTGCTGAAAAATAAGGAAAGATTTCTTTCCTTATATATGTGTGGAATATTCAAAATGCTATGGTGATGCTTTGTAAAGAAGGTGCAGGTTATTAAAAAAGCTTTCAGTCACTCTAAATAGAAAAAGTGTACTTGTTAGGTCTTTTAAAAAAAATAAAGTTGATACAAGAGAAACATTGCTCTTATTTATGTGTGCTTGAATTGCTGACAAAAAGGAAGGCTTTCATTGTCACTGGAAACAAAATAATGAAACTTACATCCCTCTTGTCTTCCTGCAACTGGCAAAATGAAAGTCTAAGGGTGGTATTAGAACAGTGTCTTCTGTAGGAAAACCAAAATGATGCCTGATTCTATGCCTTACAGTCATCCTAAACAGAGACGTCTTCTTCTAGCTGTTTTTTACTTTCTCATTAAACAAACAAAAAACCAGACCCAACAGGTTGAGTGTTTAGTGGAGTTTGTCTATTTGTAAAAATTACTGTCGGGCAAAAGCAGACTAGAATAACTGGGTTTTCCTAACTCCAGATAGTGCTATTATTACCCACTCGGGGGAGTTGATTTTGGGGGTCTTTTTTTCTGTATATAAAAAAAATAGATATAAATGTATATGACTGTGTGTGTGTATATATATATATGCATATGAAAAAAGTCAAAACCAAAACAAACACAAAACAACCCCAAACAATAATAATAAAAATCCAACTTTTTCTTTTTTTTTTTTTTTTTTTTTTTTTTTTTTTTTGCTAGCTGATGACCTTTCTTTTGCTGTTTGTATGATTCTCTGCCTCAGCAAAGTATGAAGCATGTGAAAGACATATTCCCTTAAAGGAAAAGGAAAATAAAAGTGTTTTGTTTTGCTACCAGGTTGTAGCGATGGCATAGGGAAGACCTTCTGAAATCCGATTGTGTAGGTCTCTTTTGTTAGTCATATTTTCTAGGACTCTTGTCAACTTAAATTGTTTTTAAATAATTTTCTTTTAGTATTTTAACTTCTAATCATACTTAATAAGGAGAGTTAAAGTTTTGGGATATGAGGTATCTGCTTATTAAAAAGCCATTGTCTGAAGTTGGATCAGTTCTACCTGGCCTGTTTATTATTACTGCCACTTCTTGTGGGTTTTCAGGCTTTTCTTACTTCTCTGACTTCCCTGGTATGCAGAAGGGAAATCATTATTCTCTGTCAAACTTACGTTTATTTATTTAAAAGGTGGAGCAGTTGTCACTGGCAGGAGGGCTGAGGCAGATGTCTTTCATTGAAGCTTGACATTCAGTATTTCTGCTCTTGCTATTTTAACTATAGTTTTCACATGTGGCAATTGTATGGTTTACCTTCACAAACTGTCTGAGTTTTGCAAAGGGACAATCAGTGGTAATGTCTGTGGTGCCTCTGAGTGCTGCTTCTCCGTATTGTCCTTTGTGCAGGTGTTTGGGTTCAGTGCTGTGATTCTCAAGTAAAGCTCTGATGTGCTACTCTGCACTGCTGTGGCACACCCTGTTGACTGGTGATGCTAAGTTACAGGAGAGTACAAGTGGGTGTGAATACTGTGTCTAAGTAGTGTGTGACTAAACTTGATTATGAATACAGTTCAGGCACTTGAATAAGTTGTTGGTTTATTATCAGTAAATATGGTTTGTGACAGAAATGATCAATAGATTTTGAAATCATTTATAAAGGAGAATTTATTAAGGTGTATTTCAAATAATTCCAAAATTGATCAGTCTGAATGATACTCATACTGAAAAAACCAATCTAATGATAAATCATGCATCTTGGTTTTTACTAGTAAAATGGGAATGTTGTATAGTCTATAAAACTAAATAAAGGACCAATGCAGTGTGTGCATCCATTTTTTTGTTTGGTTGGTTTGGTTTTTACTCAAAATGACACAAAGCTGATTTAGCACCACTTGTTTTCTATCACTTTGTGTAGGAAATTCACATTTCCAGAACAGTATTTAAATAACTAACTATTGGTATGTAAGAAATCCCATGGGTTGGTGGGAATGTGCTCTTATGTGCATAAATCCTTTGCTGGGTTGGGACTTGTATCTAAAGCACAGCAACAAAGCCAACATAAGATGTTATGAATACTTCTAAGCTTTCTTTTTCCTGAGCATCAGTTGCTCAGTGATTCATTATGGCTGGGGTCTTTCTCTTATCTCCTGTGTTATTGTTCCTCTCTCAGCTCTGCTTTGAGAACCAGGAGGTTTCTCTAGTATGCTGTCTTTGGGAGTTTGCTCAGGAAGGGGTTGACTGGTTACTTGGGATTCAAATGGGCTTTAACCTCTTCTAAGAAAAGGAAGGCGGGTGAGGGTTTTGGGAAAACTGAACTTAGTGTACAAGTCCCCCAGGAACTAGGCATAAGAGAGTTTGTTAGAATTTTGGGTACACCAAAAGACTGAGATCCCAGAGGAGGAGGTGGGCTTTAAGTTTTAGAGCAGCTTCACAGCGAGAGTTGAACCACATAATTCCCCCATCAACGTTCTTTTTGCCAGTTTTTCCAACTTGCCTTTGTTTTGCTCCTCTCTCTTTTTATAGATACTACACCAAAACCTCAGACTTCCTAATTTATGGCCACCTGTCTTTCTTCATAATATCATTTGGGAATATTTCTCTGTGTGTGCTCCCTTCTTGTGCTTCTGCGAAGTGAAATAGTGCACAGAAGGTCATAATGTAAACAGAGAGATTTGCTCAGAGGTCAGTCAGGTTCCTGCTACTCTCCAGGGCACCTGTAGCCCTTATGGCTCAGAATCATAATCAGACTGGAAGAATAAAGGTGACTTTGACTTGAATTTCCATTGTCTGAAATTATTTACCATGTATGTTGGGTAGGCTGAGGATTCTGTGCGTGTCCCATCTGTTCTTCTAAGCCTACAGCAATGCTGTTCAGTCATGGGTTCCTTTTATCATGTCTTACAGTACCTGTTGTCACCAGTAGCAGAGTGTTATCTCTGTGATGGTGATGAAACTCCCAGTAAAATCTTCTTGGAGAGATTAATTGTAATACATACCCATTTTCTTCCACATGGTTCACTGTGGTCTAGATTGCTTCTTTTGAGCTTGCTAGCATCTCTTTGTAGAACAGCTCTTCTAAGACTGTCCTGACAGTTCAAATACAGCAGCTCTCCAGCTGTTTTGGACTGTTTTCCCTTAACTATGTTTTATACTTGTGCAAAGCAATAGAAGCCACTTCAAGGGATCATTGCTTCAACTATTGTTTTTCTGGTGTTCTTGCACTATGCCACAAATATTTTTTTGAATCTGTAGCACTTCAAGTACAATGCTGTAATCTCTGGAGTGGAGAACCCCAGGTGAGGATATTGGTCAGTGCTGTAGCTGAAGTAGCTGACTATCTACAGTGCCTTGTAGACCTGGTACTATTCTTCTGTATTTTTAAGGTCATGAACATATTAAATATTTCTGTCTAACATAACTAAAAAGGGGAAAAGAATGGTTACCCAAAGTCAAGGTCCATGTAGTACAGTATTATACTCATGATGAAAATTGTTGAATGCTGAGAGACACAACATAGATGATTGAAGATCAGAGTAGTTTTAAGATGCATTAGTTCTGCAAAACCTCTTAATTTTTTGGGAGTATTAATAACTACTTCTTTAAGTCTTTTATCCACATACTTTTGTAAAATGAATACTCTTTCTACCTTGGACTATACTTTGCTTTTTTCAATACTTTTTCTGAGAATGACTGTGGTTTCTGAAGTACACGCTGTATTTGAGATGCAGAAATAGCAATTTAGTATGACACTTCTAATCTGTTCTTTTTACTTGTGATTTTGTTGTTTACAGTGACTGGGGTTTGAGTTGCTGGGGTTTTGTTTGTTTTGTTCTGTAATAATGTGTTACATTCACTGACTCATTTTTCATTCTGGAGTAGTAATAGGTAACTTGGAGACCACCACTGTGCATCTGTAGTTGGTTTTTGTTGTTTTTTTTTTTTTTTTCCTACAAATGTTCCTTTGTTTTTATTAATGCCTAATTTCTTATTCTGTCTTTCCACAAAGTGTCATTAAGTGGTTATAAGCAGCTACTTAGTCATCCCTGCATCAAACATTTTTAAGGTCTTGAGTGTGAATCATTTTCTTCCTTTACAAAACAGGTTAGTTTTATCCACATGATAGTTCTGCTCGTCCAGTAGGAACATCATGCTTGCTTGCTTACTTAGTGGCTGAGTAGGTTAGATTCCATTCTCTTGTCCTTTTTTGGATAGACGCTCCAACTATTGAAACACCTTTCCTTCTCTCTGCATCCACTTACAAGGGTTTTGGTCCTTTTTGGAGTCCCTTTCTGATAACCATTTTCCACATGGTGTCTTTAATCTCTACATCTACGTGTGTTTTTGTGATTTCAGTGCTCCTTTTTAGTCTCTCTCTAAGTGTCTACATTTTCATGTTGGTTCTTTGAAACTTAACTATAATGTCATGGATTATTTTCTGAATCCAAAAGCGTTTTCATACCTGAATACTTTAGTTACTATTGAGAATAGCTTATGCTATGCAGTGCATCATCTTTCTTCTGTTTTCTAGTTGTGCCAGGAGGTGATCACTTAAAATATATAAACTGATTGAACCATACAGATTAAGAAATATCTTTTCTTTTTGTACCTTAGTGTTCGTATGAAGATAAAATTATCATTACCCTCTAATATCATAATTAACACTCATCTCAGCACATCAGTCATTACTGCCCTAACTGTATTTCAATCCTGGATTGGAATATTGTATCTGAGGATTTTTCTCCTTGATAGAAGCTAAATCAGTTACTGTCGTGGTTTAAGCCCAGCCGGCAACTTGGAACCACGCAGCCGCTCGCTCACTCCCCCTCCTCTTCCTTCCTCCCTCCGCTCCTGGATGGATGGGGAGGAGAATCGAAGGAATGTAACTCCCACGGGTTGAGATAACAGCTCTCCAGTAACTAAGGTATAATACAAACCACTACTGCTACCAATAATAATGATAAGAGGAATAACAAGGGGAGAGGACACAACCGCTCACTACGACACAACAAATACCGAGAGCGAAGAGATACCCAGCCCGACCCGAGCAGCGATCTGGGCCTTTCGGGTAACTCTCCCCAGTTTATATACTGGGCATGACGTGCTGTGGTATGGAATACCCCTTTGGCCAGTTTGGGTCAGGTGTCCTGCCTCTGCTTCCTCCCGGCTTCCCCTCCTCTCTGGCAAAGCATGAGACTGAGAAAGTCCTTGGTCAGAGTAAACATTACTGAGCAACAACTAAAACCATCGGTGTTATCAGCGTTGTTCCCAGGCTGAAAGTCAAAACCACAGCAGTGCACCAGCTACTAAGAAGGAGAAAAAATGACTGCTGTAGCTGAACCCAGGACAGTTTCTCAGCCCGTCTTCTAGACTTGTCCCATTCGTTATTTTCTGTTCCACTGGGGACCTGATCTGCTTATTTATTTATCCTCATTTAAAAACAGGCAACTCATTTCACTTTTGTGCTTTATTGATGTCACTTACAACAGGCAACTCTGTGAAAAGTTATGAATTCAATACAAAGCTACTTGATTATTTTTTTCTGGTGCACTTCTTGGGTCTTTAGAAAGTTGATATTAAATGTATTTTCAAGGACTAGCTATTGTAATCATTCCTTTGGACCCAACTGTCCATATTATCTGTAATTGATTTCCCTTCATGCTTAGCCAACATACAATTCATACTTTTGCTATCGGACATCTATAGTTACTTGCAATGCCTATGTGCAAAAATAGGTTCTGGTGCTATTACTTTGTATGCAGATTTTTTTATTATTATTGTTTACAAGCACACTGTTTAGAATTGGAAACAAACTTGTCTTCTGTATCTTCAAGGATATCACATCGATGACAAGTAGAAATCAGTCACACTTTAAATTATACAAAGCTAAAGGCTTATCTTTTCTACTATTATGTTTTCTGGGGCAAATTGGAAATTGGGCCGGATTAATATGGTGGGATTTTGGTACTAAAAAAAAAAAATTGATGTCTGAAAGTGGAACCAAATAAATAATTATCATGGTCATGTAGCAGAAAGCTTGAGTGTCAAAAGTAGCTTAATGTACCTAAGAACCACAGGCAAATTTAGCTTGGAAGGGGCTTATTCAAAGTCAGATTATGTTGGTCAGGGCCTTTCCAGTTCAGTTTTGCATTTCTAGTGCTGAAATTTATTGACTGGTTGGTTTGCAACTTGAAGAATCTGGTTCTGTCTTCCTTGCACCCTCCCTCTGGGACAGCGGAAGACAGAAATGAGATCAGTGCTGCCTTACCCTAGTATGTAAGCCAACTGACCACTGGTTTCTCGGAAGAGACCACTGAAGAGATGAAACCCCTCTAATTACCGTAAGAATTGTTGGCTTCAGTGGCTTTTTTTTTTTTTTTTTTTTTTTTTTTAAATCACTTTTTGAAACAACTGATTGTAAGGGAAAAAACTTTTGAAGATCCCCCCCCGCCTTTATGCAGCTGTATATCCGGTACTCCAGTTTCTCTTTCTAGGAAAGATGCATGGGTGCCCATAGAATTCATAAATTCATATTAAAATGTATCTATACTACATAAACACACATTTCAGTTAGACACATTTGAATTAGCCCTTTTCTTTGGTGCCTTCCTGCACAAAAGTCTTTCTGCTGTCAGGAGAAAGAGACAAAAATATATACCCTTGACATCGATCTAACTGAACAAATTCTTTTTACATTCTGAAGAAAAGATGGCTTGTTTAGGCTTCAGTAAGGCATAGGCAGCTAATATCCTATGTGAACATACATGACCTCAAGATTATTTGGTTTGGGTTTTTTTTTTCAAGCATTTATAAATTCTTACTGTACTGAGAGTTTGCACAACTACTGTTTTGGTATGTTAACATGGGAATTTATCCTTGGAAAATTATTCTGTGGCTACTTGACTATTGCACTATTCTTTTATTAAGAATTATAAAATAAATGCCCTCTTTTTACTGAGTATGACCTTCTAAATGAATGGTCCATGACATTCTTTTTTTTAAAGCTTTGTATATTAGACATAGAACTCTAAAATACAAAAATCTGATATTCAAATAAATGTAGGTTTTGATTTCTCAAATTAGAAATAGGTCTTTACTGCCCCTCTGTTCTTTTCTGGAGAAATCCAGTGAAGAGGTAGAAACGTCACATATGAGGTCTGATATGTCCTAATTTTTTTCCCCAACTTGGATAATTAAATTTTGCACAAGATCATTAGTCCTCCGAGATGCCTACTAATCAGCATTATAGTTTCTCTTCAACTGTGACAGTTGGCTGGGGAGTTGAAGAAGCAGGTAGTACTCTAAACTGCTCCCCCTTGTTGACATGACCTCAGGTAGCTAGGAGGAAGAGGAAAAAAAGATGAGAGCACCCTCCCTATTTGGAAGATGACCAAGAAGACTCTACCCCATAATGCATGAAAGAACAGCAGTTACCCTCTTTAGAGAAGGTAAAACTACAGTAAAAAATATTTTTTGCCTAATGCAAATAAAATTGGACAATTATGTTGTCTTATTTCTGGCAATCTGGCCTCTTCCCATTGACAAGAATGTAACTCAAGCCTGCTGCAACAAACCTTAAAAATGCAGACTGTGTTTCATAGAAAAGATGGGTTGTGTTAATCACTAACAAAGGAAAAAGTTTGTTTTTTCAATCAATTACTGTCATTGTGAAATTGTGTGTTTTATTTTTAAGCAGTTATTAACATACCTGTTTTGTTCAGAAAGTTTAAAATTGTTGTTTTTACTGTTACAATAGCCTGTGTCTTGGCAGACTTGGACTTTTGTTAATATACAGATATTCCTAAAAATTATTTCCATTTCTTCTTGTACTTCTGGATCTTCTGTCTTGTTGTTTTTTTGTTTTGTTTTCTTCTTCGGATATGTTATTTGACAGAAGTGTTCAAATATGTTTTGGTTCTAATGGTAAATATTTAGTCTTTCGCCAGCCATTTTGTAAACTGATTTAAAATTCAGGCTACCTTTTAAAAAGAAAGGACTAAGCATTGCAGGAGCATCTGCATTCAAAATAAATTACTCTTTATTATTCCTTTTTTTTTATTTAAATCAAATAAAATTGATGCTTACAGTTAGGTGTGCAACTGTAGTGGTTTCTGACTGCATTTGTATGGGAATTGTTTTATATCACATTCTGTTTTCTAGGCTATAGATATCATGCTTTTTGAATGTGTAGCTGGGCAAGTATTAGTTATCCCCTGCATTACAGATACTCCATAGTTATTGTAACTGTAAGTTATTTCTAAAGTCCACAACTTTTCCTGCCTCCCCCGCCCAACCTGAATCATTTAAATTACTCTTTTATACTTTGAATTTTCTGGAAAATAATGGTAGTAGTATTGTTCCTAAAAGTAGGCTCTGTAACTTTGATTTAGCTGATGAGGGGCTTTCTATGCCCAATTGTTTGCAGTCTATATAAGTACTTTCTGTTGTGCTAATTTACAAGTCATATAAGTAACTTCTGGGAAGCTTTAATGCTTTGGAAAAAGTATTTCATGGTCTTTAGAGAACAAGAAGATTAGTACAGGTTTTAATTACTTGCTTAAGCATACCATAATTTTTTGTGTTAAATCTCAACTATTTAATGAAAACATAATCTCCTGAAATACAGGGCTTGAATTACTTGTTTAATTGAAATTAGGTAAATTTGTGGCAAACAGAAAAGTACATTGTTTGAAGCAACCTCCCTGCTGCCCCAAAGCTTGCATCTTCATAACAAGTAAAAGGTTTTTATCTGTTTTGCCGGATATAAACCCAACCTAGCTTTTAAAGAAAACTTGCATAGACTGAGGCTATAAACTTATGGTCATATATACTTTCATTTCGTTTCAGATATGCAACCAGCTGCGGATCTGAATTAGCTTTTGTCTAGTAAATATTTCAAACACCTACAGATTAATATAATTTTTGAAGGCATAAGGTTTTAGGGAACTTTTTAGTTTATTTGACTGTAAACATATATTTACTTCTGGTAGCATCTTGGTAATGTTATGTGCAAGTCAGCAGTTATTTCTAGTGCTTTAAATAACTCGTGTTCAGCTCAGGCAAAATCAACAACTTAATTGTTAGGATAGAGCCACAGTTAGTAGTTTGAACAGTTTTTACCTGACAGTGTGAATAGTAGATGCTTTCTGAGCGACAGATCTTGTTGAAGACTTCTAGTATGTTATAGTCAATGTATATCAAATTGATTTCATTTACTGTCTCTTCCTGAAGCAATTTGGTTTTCTCTAATGTTACAGTATTGTATGTCTGTGCTGCTATGGCATGTAATGCTTGTCGGGTGGTGGTACAGCTTGTGTTGCAAAAGTGAGGCTATATAAGCAACTAAATAAAGTATTGAGTCATTCAGTGTCTGAGATTAGAGTTACGGTAAGTGTATTTTGAAAAACCTTTCTTCATTGAGGTCATACAATTCCCTGTGTTCAACACAGCTTGTCTGTTGGGAAATAATTTGTAATTCTTGCATTTCCCTGTATTTGTATGTGTTTTAATGAGGAGAAGGAATTCCTTCTAAATAATAATCAATTAACTACGAAAACTTTGTGTATCTCTTTCTTGTTTCCTAACAGCACAACTTGGAGACTATAATCCTTCAGTACATCATTCAGGATATCTGTCAAATTACAGCTTTATACCAGAGCAGAACAAAGATTTTCTTACCAAAGTAGAATCGCTACATGAGCAACACAGGTAACATATAACTTTTTAGGTGTCCCTCACCTTTTGAGTTTTTAAAGAAGAAGAAAAAAAAAAGATGCCATAAGGAAGACTAAAGATCTTAGTAGTTTCAGTACAACAGACTGTGTAGGTACCTAATATAGGCTCCTTTCCTAGCAGTTGGTGTTCAGGAAAGCAACAGCAGAAGCCCTCTGCTTTCAAATTAATTAGCAGTTTCCTGTAGGCTCAGAAATTTTTAGAGGGAAACTTGTAAACAGGCATGAATAAATCTGCTTTTCTTTAGAAAGCATCATATCAGACACTGGGAAGAGTATTGAAGTGGTTTGGTTGAATTCATGTATTTAGTGCTGTCATAGTCAGAGATACAAAACTGGTTGTGTCCTGCAGAGAAAAGACAGAGATGTGGTCCAGACAGAGATGTGGTGAGGTCTGTGGGAAAGACGCCTTTTTTTATCCTGGATCTTTTCAGTAAAATTGATGCTTTCATTGGGTGGTTTTGGTAGAGTCAAGCCTTGATGACTAAGAGATTTAAAGTAGGTGGTGGTAACTGAAGTTCTGAGTAAAAATACTTGAGCAGACTACACTGGAAAAATCTTTTTTATTGTTTTAACACCTTTTTTGAAACTTAGCTCTTCAATACTATTTATTTCAGAGTGCAGGGAGAAGCAGACAAATTATTGTATATGCTGGCAGTATTTCTTGCATTCTCCTTTGGCGTTCTTAGTAAATACTTATGTCTGAGACACGGTTTTGACTAGATAAAGCACCAGTAACTTACCTGATGAGAATGGATTACTGATTGGATTCTTTGGTTTTGAAAACTCCTAGTAGAGTCCATGTAGCTTTTCCACGAAGATATACAATATGTTTACTTGAGGTATGGGGATTTTTGAGTTCTTGTCACTGGGGGGAAAATAGTGTCAGAGTCATAGAAGCTTTCTAGAAGACCCAGAGATAGAATCCTTGTAAGTCTTTCAGCACAATTCGTATCTAGTGGCAGAAGAAAAAAGTATTTTAGGATTTATAGATAGTAGATAATCTCAGATGGCTGATCCTTTGTGAATTTCGTAACTGTAACTTAATTTTCTTTCTCCCTTTATGTTTTTTAGACATTCCTGTTTCTAATCTTTCTTCTAAATTACTTCTTTCTGAGAGGCTATGCAATATAGAGTACTTACAGATACAGCTTCTTGTCATAAAGGAAGTTTTTATTGGGAAATTGGTTGCTCATCCCTTTAAACAAAGCAAATACAAATCATTTTTCAGACAAACAGGTCCAGAATAGCTAAGGTGTAATTTGCTCCATTTTTGAGAAGAGTTTAGGGTGGCCCTTGCCACTGAAGAACTCGTGGCACTAGTTAATGAAGTTTATTTGTCAGGCATTGGCCTGTGGATTTCTTCTGTTTTTCCACATTTGAAATAAATATAATATTTTTTACTATGGCCAATATATATTTCTTTTTTCCTTCTTTCAGTGGCCTCAAGCAATCTGAAGCAGAGTCCTGCTACATAAATATAGCACGAACACTTGAATTCTATGGAGTGGAATTGCACAGTGGTAGAGTATGTTTACATTGTGATTTTTCACTTGGAAAAAAAAAAGTGTGTTTTACATGAACTTAATAGCAGAAAAAAACACCAGTGTTTAAGTATTGACTTTAATGTGTGTTCATTTTATTTAGAGTTGGGTAATTTTTTAATACATTTTTAATATAATGTAGGTGTTAAAATTTCAACCATTTAAGCTAGATCTCCTTGAAGAAGTAAGTGTATTTTTAACATAAATTGTTTCAATACTGCAAAATATTTTACTTAATAATTTTACTAAAGTTTATGATTGTCTTAGCATGAAAGAAATTGAATGCTCTGTTTAGTGTTACGATGTAGTTTGCAGGTGTTTTAAGAGTTCACTTTCTCTGTTAAGAATATAGAAAGTATGGTTGTGGTTTGTTTTTTGGTTTTGGTTTTTTGTTTGGTTGTTTTTTTTTTTTTTAATTTATTCTTGTATTTAGCCTGACTCCAGGCTAAATATAAGCAGTACTTAACAGTCTGGAAGATGGCCACTAAAAATCAGTTTGAGATATTTCAGATACAGGGTGTGCACTGATAAGAAACATGTCATGGTATTTCACTGGGTGCTGGGATTTCATAGAATCACAGAATCCTGGTTTTGGATTTCTTAGGTATAACACCAGAGAATTCATTATAGCAGATAGCATGGGAGACTAGTATTTTGGATGGGGGACATGGCGGAGTGGGGAATTAATTTTTTTTCTGGCAAAGCTCCTGGAGAAAATAGAGTAGTTTAGCCTAAGTAATCCCTATCAAGTGTTCAGCTAATCCTTTATTTCTGCTAAATCATTTAGGTTTTCAGCTTTTTCTCCTAAAGCTGTTTTAAATCAGTATCGATTTTTAAAAGCAGGAACCTGGAGTAAAGCTCTAAGTGCTAATAATACAAGTTTTTGCCCTGCTTTGGGTTGGCTGTATCATGGCAGGGGCAGCTAAAGTACATGCAGTTTATCTCCTGAAATATCTTAGTTTTCTCCCCAAGTGTTAAAATAAAGGCCTGTCAATTCTGGATTTCTGCATGATGCTGGCATAAACTGGCAGTTCAGGAGTTTCCTCCAATGGAGATTCAACCAGCTCCTCTAGCAACAGTTCTGTGGCAAAGTGGGGCAGCAGGTAGCTGAGGACTACTAATAATTTCAGCTGATTCTGGGCTACCTTGGGCATATTTGAGCTGCTAACTACCTAATGATTTTCTTTTATTACGCTCTTAGAGATAGCACTGATATTCCTCTCATCTCAGTATTCAATGTTAATGCGCTATATATTAAATAGATTATGCTCATTCTCTATGAACTGTTCTGGTGTTTCAGTGGAGGTTTGTAAATAATAATGCAAATTCAGTTCAACTTCATTTATTCATGTGCCATTATCATGCTTCTATGCAACTATTTTTAAAGGATTTATTGTAGATTTTCTATAGTATTAGAGCACATGCTATCTGTTTTATTCTTCTGTACTCTCTTAATATAAAGAAATTGGGATTGGACATACAAGGAAACTGTGTATTAACTGAGCACAGAGTACCATCTAGAGGAGCATCTAAGCTACTGAAGTCTTTAACAGAATCCATTACTTTTGCTCATCCTTAAAAAAATGGTGTGCAACTACTTTTGAGTCAAGCCTAATGTTTTAGTCGATGGATTCTATGCTTAATGTAGATTTATGCATGTGTCCAGCTCTGTTTACAGATTTGTTTAATAGCGTATTAGTATGTATTGATTACAGAGAAATAGGAAGCCAAGATTTGTAACTTTTGTAACATCCGTTTTAGACTCGACAATTCAGTGTCCTCCCCAACATTTTAATTCAAGCATTTGCTTAAATGGAAGCATTGTTTCCTTTTGAGTTTCTCAATACCTATAAAGGACTGTAAATGTGTGGATTAATTTTTCCAGATAAGCGTGTTAAGCTAATGCTCAGCTTTTAGTTTAGTTAACAATGGATTCACTTTAGTGTGTCAAGTATCCATCTACACATGTATATTCCTCTAGCATATTCCCTCATATGCAGAACTGTGGCTACCTCCTGCCCATTCTTTGCTGGCAAGACCTTTTTGGAAAAAATAAGGAATTGTTTCATTTGTCTTTAGAAACAGCTATTTGCGTTCAGTTCCCAAAATTCTGTGACATTTACTTTAACTGATCTTGGGAAGTAGTTCGACTTCTTTCCCATGGTTAAACTAAGGCTGGACTTGAAAATTTAGTTTGATACTGATCTAAAGTATATCTAGTGTAGTAAGATGAATATTATAACTTGTTTTATTGAGTGAAAGTTAATTATACCTAGTAGATAACATCAGAATAAAGAGGTGTGTGTGAAGAGAAATCCAAATATGTGGTTGAATTTTTGCCTCAGGATTAGCAACTTAAGCATAGAAAACTTGAAAATTAATTTATAAGTAGATAAGTGGGAATGACACAAACTGCATCTGTGTTTTTCCTATATTTTTCTTTTGCAGGATCTCCATAATTTAGATCTCATGATTGGGATTGCATCTGGTGGAATTGCTGTATATAGAAAACTCATCTGCACAAGCTTCTATCCCTGGTAAATTCCTTTACTAGTAAAGAAATATGTCTGGTCTTTCCAATCTTATTTCCACTTGCTTTAATATTTATTCCAAAGAAGCCTGCAATACCTAAATTTGTTCTGTATGGAGTATCGTAGTATTTGCTCATGTTGAGATAGAAATGAAACCTGTTGCCTAGGCTTTTAATTCTCTAAGACTTTTGAACTTCTTGCGCTATGTGAAGTCTTGAGATAAGATAATTCACATAAAGGTGTAAGTATATGATTAGGAGGACCCTGTGATCTTAGAGATTCACTGCTGTTATACCCACCAGTATGTCTTTACAAAATAAAAATAAAAAAATCAGTATTACTAGTAAAGCTCAACAGCTAATGGTCTGATCATTTTATCCTGTCACTCAGCAAGAAGATATTTACTTCATGGAAAAAATAAGTAGAA
The DNA here is from genome assembly GCF_000696875.1 of Nestor notabilis. Classification (NCBI taxonomy): domain Eukaryota; kingdom Metazoa; phylum Chordata; class Aves; order Psittaciformes; family Psittacidae; genus Nestor; species Nestor notabilis. The sequence continues at coordinate 56,972 of NW_009914898.1, forward strand.
TGACTTCTTTGGAGTTTCAGATTTACTGGAACTCAGATAATATAACCTAGACAAATTTTTAACAGTCATCAAACAGGGCTGTATAATGTAAACAAGGCTATAGAACATTAAAAGTTCTGGAGTCTCCTGGGGAGAGACCTTTGCATTATTCTGTGATACTGAAAACATTAGAATGCATCATAATGCTTCTTTGTGCAGATTAGTTTTTACAGCAATGTGTAAAAGAAGTCTAACATGAATGACATTAGAAATTAGTTAAGCTATAATTATTTATAGTACTTATGGGCTTTATTAGTTATACTAAAAATGATAACATAAATTATATGGAGGCTGGGCATTTCCATAAGGTTTTTGAATTGGATCAGAAACAATTTTTCCCACTTTTTCTTTTTTAAAATAAGTTGTGAATTTGTTTTGCATACTTGATAAAGTATAGCTTTATCATGTTATGCATTATTTCATTACACAAATTTGTGGCAATTTTTCTGTAGAACGTTTTCAGTAAGATGGTTTAGTAGTCTTAATCATGACAGAAAAAATCATTCTAATGGAATGAATTTGCTTTTTGTCCCTTAATTATATAAAAAGATCCTTCTCAGTAGTATTTCTTAAATAATTAGGTCATTCCATCCTTTCATTATGATTCCAACCATAGGGGAAAGCAATAAAATTGGTTTAAATTTAAATTGTAGCAGAAAATATACTTCACATTCTCTGGATTTTTCTTTTTTTTTTTTTTTTTTTCTTTGCAGTGAGTTATATTTCAATGTACTTGGATGTTCTGTAACCACCCCAAATGTCTGTCAATAATTCTCTCATACAGCACAGCAGCATGTTGTATTTTTCCATTTCTCATGCACACTAAAGCATAAAATACTTTTATCCTTCATCTTTGTGCCCTGAGCTCTGCCCTTTCATTTGTCCATCTCTCAGCTTTTCTAAACAGCTGCAGGTTTTAAATTCTGCCACTTGGAGGCACATTTTCTGTCTTCTGCAAGTCTTGTTCTGCCAACTTAGTGACCTCAGGTATGCGTAGATAACAGTTATTCCTGAACACCATAGCAATGGCATTTTAAAATCCAGGATGATATGATTTTTTTCTTGTGAAGGAGGAGGGAGCTTTATAGCACATAAGACAGGAGGAATCCACAACTTCCTGTGCTTTTACTCCTGGAGAGCACAGAGGAATAAAACACAGAAGCTAAATTAACGTTCACAAAAACATATTCTCATTTACAAAAAGAAATTTAGGGGAATAAAACCCCCAGACTTTTCAGCTTAGGCAGCAATATTTTCAGCTGACAGCTAACACAATTGTTCCAAGCTTTCCTACTCTCTCTCTAAAAATATCTTCTCAACTTGAGAGGAGAAAACTGTCACACCATAGGGGATAACTTTTTGCTATTTTATTCTTCAACAAATTAGTCTTATTTCTTCATGTAGGAATGGTGTCCATTCCCTGCCCACCCTGTTCTCCCCCCCTCAAACAAGCAACAAGGAAAGTCACCAAAGCAGACTAGGTTGTGCTGTATTTCAGTATAAACTTTCAATTCCTTTTTAGACCTGAAAGCAGGATAGATTTCTGTAATGTCTGGAGTTTTAATGTGTCATGAGCTGAAGGTGTGGAGGTAGGGCTATTACTTACAGAACCGGATATGCCTGAAAATACAAAAAGACCCAATTCAGATAGTTGAAATAGTATTTAGCTTTTTATGTAACACCACTTGTAGTATGTAGTGTTTCCTATGGGCTGAGCAAGCTTCACCATAAACGTAGTAGAACTCAAGGTGGCAGCAGACGCCATCAAAGCACTCTTT
>NW_009914898.1:58819-74899 GCF_000696875.1 Nestor notabilis
TGCAGCACTAGTGCATGACAATACAGCTATGCCATATGGTAGTAGTCAAAGGGGACCAAAAGTTTTCAAGAACAGAGGCAGTGAGAGAGTACTGCCTTGGCAAAAAGCAAATTTTCAATCAAAGCAACCTACATAAAGAGCTGACTGATCAGTCAGAGGCAATGCAAGTCAAGACAGGTTTAAAAAATAACTCTGGGATTAATGTAGTATTCTATATGCTCTGAAAAGTTATTCTTGGGATTGCTTGACTGCTTTGTGATAATTTCCAAGTTTGTTTTGCAAGCAAAATATTTATGGCAAAAAACATACAAGCACTTTCTACATAGGCAGTGATTGAGGTTATTTGTTAAATGCTATTCAATGTGTGCATTTTCTTTGCTTTGAAAACTTCAGAGAAAATGCTTGAGGAACAGTGGGTAGTGGGAAATGAATGCTATGACACAGTCCCACTTGCTGAGAGCAATGCAGAAATTGGTAAGAACCAAGATGACCTTCAACATAGAATCATAGAATAGTTAAGGCTGGAAAGGACCTTAAGATCATCTAGTTCCAACCCACATGGTTCATACCTGATGAGAACTAAGATGCTGTGAAATGTTATCAGTTGACAGGAATATTCTGAAACTTCTAGCAGCAATTCAAAAATCTTTTCATGGTGGTTTTTTTCAGGCAGATATAACTTGATCAGACCTTAAATAACTTTCCCAAGGCATCTGTATGATGCCAGCTGATCACAGATTTTATTTTATATTTTTTTTTCAAAATGTGTAGATTTACAGTTACTGAAGTATTGCAGAGAAAATTTAGGTATTTTAAGCAAATCTTGTTTTGCTGTGGGAAGGTGCGTGGGTTCCTAGCAGTTTCTTTAATTTAGCAAAACTGATAAGCATTTAACTAAATTGAAAATTGCTTGAGCACCAATTCCAATTGTAATCCTTACCTTAGAAATTCTTTATTCGTGTTTTATGTATATATCTAGGAGGTGTTCAGTTCTGTGTAAAATTGTCACATATGTTATGTAGCAATGTTAACAAATGAAGTGAAAAATGTATTAACATTGATTCTTAAAGTTTTCATCCTACAATTATGACTTTAGCTACAGTGTGCATTTAGTTATTACTACAAGTGCATGATATTTTTCACATTATGAAGCCAATTCTATGAAGTCTCTGGGAAACATCAGATGTTGTATGACCAACCTTGTCATGTCATTAGGTTCTTAAATTTTGTTCCTTCAGTCACAGTTGTCATATGATTCTTAAGTTATAGAAACTTGACATGCTTAACATTTGTGCAGCTTGGTAAAGGATGTCATCAAGTTTTTGATGCAAGAATAGATTTGGTGGGAGAGAATTGCTAGTGAACTATTTAAGGAGTAAATGAGGAAGAATCTTAATTTTAAAAAGGCTTTTCCTTCTTAGCTAGAACTTTTCCTTTGAGTTTCTTGACACCTATTTGCTAATCAACACAGGAGATGACTGCCTATTATTCATTGAATATTTAATAGGTATCATCTTTTATGTTTGCTGTATGCAGGATTATTTTTCATTGTTTTATCCCTCTTACCATTGTTTAATATTTCACGGTCTGTTTCTTTCTTTTAGGGTAAATATATTAAAAATTTCCTTTAAAAGGAAAAAGTTTTTTATACAACAACGGCAAAAACATGTAAGTAGTCCATTTTCTTTTGCTCAAGTGGTCATGTTAATTTTTTTTCCCCTTCAATGTGAAGACAATAAAATGCTGATCAGAAAGCTTTGTTGTGGTAACCTTCCTTTGAGATTCTGTTTTGTTACCTTGTCCTTGCTATTCTGGTGCTTTTATTGTCGCTCTGTTTCCCTTTTTGTGTGTCCTTTCCAATACTGAATCCTTCCACGTTCAGTCTGTTGGGCTGTATCTTTCCCATGCAGGTTTCTTCTCCCTTGAGGACTTGGGGGAAATGTAGATCTTCATCCTTTCTCCAGCATTTAGTAACCTGGCATGCTTCCCTTTTCTTATCAGTATTTGCTGCGCTTTTCTTTGATGCTTTCCCTGCCCTGTAGAGTTCCTTACTGCAGTGAATCTACTAAACAGCTTAGGAGGACTTTGTGAGGTCCCTTCTGACTTTGAGAAATGGAGAGCTCTGCAGCCGAAAGACATAAGGTTAGAAATGGGGATAGTGCTCCTCCTTCTGTATGTAACATGGAGGGCTTTAGAAGTTGGCAAAATACATGAAGATAATGCAGAACAGGTGTAATATTAGTCTATTTAATGGGGGGGGGGGGGGGGGGGGGGGATCTTGATTACAGTTCTGTGATGCCACAATATGAACAGACATATTTAGGTAGCTTTTTACAAAGAGAAAAGAATGTTTAATGCTCTGATCACGCAGAAATTAGTGACCAGCAGATATACAAATATTTTCATTCAATTGAGGGTAGAACTTGAATAAATAGTAAAAGGTAAATGTTAAAAGAAACATAAACTTTATGAAGGCTTTTTCTAGTAGTAAATGAGCTCTTTAAACTGACGAGAGTTGTGTTTCAAGGAGACTTCTTGACCCACATTGATCAGAAGGTTTGCTGAACACAGATTGCTATAGAGGCTTTTTTCCAATCCAAAAGGAGAATGTTTTTATCCCCACTCGCCCCTGCCCAAGTTTTGTGGGAATCGTCCAGATTTGAGGAGTGTACATGTATGCACTCATGCTTACTTTTCAGGGCTCATGTGTGAATAAAGTTAGTATCTAGAGATACTGTTACTGTACGAATGCTTACACACACAGTGTGCACAAATGACACTGTTTTCTCTTTTGAGAGAGTCTGTCCTAACCCACCCTAGAGGGGTCTTAAGTTTTTTGGAAGCTGTATGCTTTTAAATATACTGTTTATAGGCCAACTTATCTCAGTCTGTTCATATGAATTTCACTGTATGAAGAAGCGAGTGGTTGGCAAACCATTCTATTAGCTTGTGAGTGTACTTGTATTTGAATTACACGCAGTGTAATTATATTACACTTGTGAGTATTACCCTCTAGATTTGAGGATTAAAAATTCACTGATAATTAGTCATTTTAAATTCTAAATATCTTCAAGTATACAAATATGGGCAAGCTTATGGACTGTAATTTCCAAATGTGTCTGTGAGAATAAATGTAGGAACAGAACTCTCTCTGAGAGGATTAGTAACAACGAATAGTAAAATGAATGTATTTAAAGGTTTTGGTGGTTTTTTGGAATATGGAAGAATTCAGTGGCAATATATAACAGTCTCTGGACTTAAAATCATATAAAATGTGTGTTCATTGCATAAAAATTTGACTGCTGTCAAAGATGGAATTTCTCTTTCTGGAGACCTTTGAAGAGGACAGCATTCTTAAAGTTTGCTCAATTAAGTGTTTGATAAATGATGACAGTTCAAAGCCGTCAAGTTGTTTTAACTAATCCCCTTTTAAGTGATCGTAGCTCTTTATTTCATAACCCACTGAGATTACAGTAATGCACACTGTATCATGCTTAAAGATCTACAGAACTGTAGGAAAAATAGGGCCAGCAACATGACCTTTTTACTCTTTCTCAGTAGATAAGAAAAAGCCGACCAGGTGTGCTGTTAAATCTTTAGATATATCCATCCTTGACAATTAGCCTCCTTTGCTTGAAATTTAGGGCAGCAAGCCTGCAGTACTTCAGTGGTATTGCTGGGAAAAGCTTACTGTTGCAGTGCAGTAGGAGTGAGGGGGCAGCTGGATTACTGAAAGTTTTCTCCAGTATGGTGGGTCACTTGGGATTTGTGAGAGCAGATGACTGAGGTGGTGTCAGTCTTTGGGTTGATCATATTTTTATGTGGAAGTACAGGAAGAAATAGGTAAATAAAGGTGAAAATAAGGAAGATGGAAGAATGTGGGGAAAGCAGTGCAGATACTGCATATGGTGAAAACGCTCTAGCATTTCAGTTTTGTATGTCATGTAGATTTCATTACAGAATCTACAGAAAGTTCTCAGAGGCTATGAATCTGCAGTCATCTGAGATGTGCCATGTTTATTCTCATTATTTCTCTCACTGCTTTTTTCTTAGGGCCCTGTTCCGAAGAGCCAACTTACCTTCTCTCACTTTCTTCCTGCTACACACCTTCTCTTTTGCCCTCTCACTGCTTCAGTCTGTTGATCAGCTACTTGATAGGAGTACACAATATTTCTGTATCTACTGAAGAGCTATGTAAGGACTGGGGAGCAGGACTGATGAATCAGTGAATGTCTGATGCTATAAAAGCTCATGATATGTGGACTTAATGAAGGGTGCAAGATTTAAAGTAGGAATAGGAACTATGCTGGTTTACAGGCAACATTTTAAAGCTTCCAGAAATGAAACTTTATTTCAAATGTGCTTATCTAATGCTTAAAACCAACTTCATTTTCTGCATATTAAAATATATTTTTACTTGCTATGCTGTAGATATATTCAAATTCTCTGTGAATGGAATAGGCATACATCTTCCCTGATGCTGAAATAGCAAGACACTCACTTTAGCTATTGAGATTTGTTCCTTTTACCTTAGTGGCCACAAATTTCTCTAATCTTCATTTCTTAATAAGTATTAAAATTCTTCTGGAACTTGTAGGATGGGCAATTAGATCCTTGGATCCTGCTAGAACTGTCTTCACGTTTAAAACTGTGCATAGATGTAATAGCACAACTTGCAAGGTGATCTGTTATTGATGGTTATGTTAACAAAATGTTTTGTTAATATAAAAATTGACTACATCTTCTTAAAACTCCTGAAAGTATTTTTCCTAATTTAAGTCCGTATTTAAACTTTTAGCCCATTTAGAAGCTGCTAAGAAAGTTCTGTGACAACAGCTGGGAAGAACGCACTTACGATGTAGAGAGCAAGATTAATTAGTATTTTCAAACCTAAATTTAAACCCAAGATATTAGGTGTACTTAATTCCTATGGCTTTACATTATGGTTTTTCAGTACAATTGATGTGTTTGGATAAACTTATTTTTGTGGCAATTGAAAGGCCAGTGCTCCAGGCCAACAAAAATACCTATACAATTCCTTTTATTTGTCTTCTGAAGTAGTAAAACACTTAAAGTAGTATTTAACCAGCAGAGAATGTGTCAGAAATGCCACTTGTCATTAAATCTTTAAGTGATATATCCTTCTTGTACTGCAACAACACAAGTTGGCACAACTTGTTTAAATTTCGTTATGCTTGCACATTTTATTTTATATGAACTAATTAGAAGCAACTGTGGCAACCTTACAAAGATATGAATTGATTCCAGTATGCGGGAGGCTCAAATAAAAATCCTCACTTATTAAAAAAAACAGGGAAAACATTCCTGAAAGTTTGCATCAGGTAAATGTTTTGCAGTGCCTATGTACAATCAAGAGGCAAATCCTTTTAATCTTAAGATTCTCACTGGTTCTCTAAAATAGTAACTTCAGTCATAGATTCTCTGAACTAGTCTTAAAGTGACTTGCAGAATGTGGCATTGTTTTCTGATACAGGGCATTTATAAAATATTGCCTAGAAATAAAAAGAATACAGGAAAACCAGATTGAGTATTCCAGCAAAAATGGTCTGTAGTTACTTCCCAGCAGTATTGTTGCTGTGAAAACAACCAAAAGGACAAGAGCAACTGGAAATCAAGATGTTACCCAGATGGGGCCTCTGTTTCTTGCTGGACTGGATGAGAAGGCTTTATTAGATCTTTGAGTCCTTTAATAAAAAGTCTTTGTAGCCTAATTCCTGACTTTCTCCAAAGCATGAGCTAGAAAGAGCTTTACTGTGTTGGTTGCCTGCCTAATTATATGCCAAGGTGTCAAAATTCAGTCATAATTCAGAACAGCTGGAAAAAGATGAGCAATGAAATTGAAAACATGCACTTTTTTCCTTTTTTTTTTTTTTTTTTTTTTTTTTCCACCAAAGTGCTGAGCTGTTTCAGCAATTAATTCAGGTCTCATGTTATCTTCCTCTTTGCTTTACTCATGTTATCTCCTCTTTGCTTTAGTCTTCATTCCACTTTCTTTGCATCAATAACTATATTAACTAACCAAAGCTTATCTTGTGCAAAACTCTCTTGGCATCTGAAATAGCTCCACAAGTGCTATGGTAGGTGAGGGCATGAACATGGGTGAAGTATGATACAACAATGTTTCACTGGCAGTTTGGCACTGAAGTTACAAATAAGAATTTGCACCAAGACACACAACCTTTGTATTCTGCTTTCTTTCAATCTCCTCATTGTAGCTTCATGTTATCATCCAGAAAATAGGATTTGATTTGAACAGCAGAAGCAGCTCTGGTCCCATCATAGCTGCTTTCTCTCCCCCAAGATGAATTACTGTTAACACCTCTAGTATCTTCCAGAAGACTATCAAGCAGGTGTTCTTTGCATACTGTGGCTCTTGAAAGAATATTGCTGAAGTCTTATGTGAAGAGTTTGAAGTCAAAGATTGAGATTTTTTTTCCTTTCTACACTGCACCCTTAATTGAATGTTTAAAAGAGGGAGTTTTTGTCATAGGGGGCCACAATATGACTGGAAATCTGAAACTCTATTTAGGTGCTTAATATTACACTTGTATATACAAAATCTTTACCGTTCTAGACTTAAATATTTCCATAACATTGTAAGGATTAGAAATTGAAAAACTAAATAGTTTTTCAATATTGCTTAAATTTATTTAAATTCATATAATCACAGGGCTATTTTGATTATCTTCAGCTCAAAATCTACTATATGCAAAATTTTTGTTTTTCTAAGTATGTTTTTCCCATTTAAGCTAAAAGTAATTTTATTGCTATTTTATGATCTCATTCTACTGTGCTTGATCTGCTTGTATACATTAAACATGGCATTTCTTACTCTTACAGAATGAATCCAGAGAGCATATTGTTGCCTTCAACATGTTAAATTACAGAGCATGCAAAAATCTATGGAAATCTTGTGTAGAGTATCACACGTTTTTTCAGGCAAAGAAGACGCTACCTCATGAAAGAAAGATACTGTCACATTATTGGACCCTGGGTTCTAGAAATCCAGCAAAGTAAGTATTGTGTGAAAGCATATATTGCTTTGTAATGTGAAAAAGAGGACTTTTATCAGTGATAGCTCAAGTTGGAGTGACAGATTTCGGTTCTGCCTGTAGCTGGGTCCCAGTCTGTATGCGAACTATGTCTTCTTTTCATCCACATTCTGTCAGCATTGAAGGAGGTTACGTTCAGGTTTCACCACCTTAAGTATCACAATATTTTTATCAGGAATTTGTAGCTCTCTTGTACTACATTCTTTTACACTCATGTGAGGCGCATAACCTAGCTTTTATTGTGTCGAACAGTTGAACTCTTGGACATGTTAGTACAATTTCATATTTGCACATCTCTGTACCCTTCTAGGTTCTATTAGCTTAAGGTAGTAGTGGCATTCTATTTAAATTAGGCTGCTGAGTTGCATAAATTGCCTGTAAGCCTTATTTTAAGGGCAGACTGAATTGTACGTCTGAGATTCTGAAATGTAAGTTCATTCAGCATTTCTGGACTGAACGCTGAATAACCTCTTCTATATGCATTCTCATTCCTTGCTGAAAAGATAAAAAATGTACCTATTTTTTTTCTACAAAGGATAATCTTGATAATAGGTGGGGACAAAGAACTGTCACCTCAAGATACTACAGCCCATTCCATAAAGGCAGTTTTTCAGTATGTTTGCTGTGAAATATGCCTGTATTTTACCTCTGAAGAGCAGCTACTTGGAGTTCAGGAGATTGTTTATGTTCTGTACCTTAACTGAAATATCTAAAGAATATATTGTTAAAGTGATTCTATGGACAAAGTTAGGGGTTTGGGTTAGGGGTTGGAACTCTAGTTTCCATCACACAAATTACATTGCACTTTAAAAGTCACCTGCGTTGAAAAGGCATGTAAAAAAGACAAGCTTATTAATGCAAAATATGTGGAATTCTTCAAGATGCATTTTTTTAATAAATCTGCCTTTTCTACTCTCCCTTTCTGCTCCACCCATAAAAGGCGTCTTTAAAAGAGCTCTGTTTTTGTAGAAGACCAGAGTAGTTTGGTGGCTTATCACTGGCATACAGAAGACTTACAGAAATAAAATAGGTAATACAGGCAAAAGCTTCTCCTGAGTTCATGGACTGTGTGTTAACTAAGCTTGAAAACACACATGGGTAACTGATTTTGATATGTCGACACTTCATATTAAGTCTTCCCTCTTAATTTTTTAAACTGGGAGAAGCTTTAAAAAAAAAGCTTTAAAAAGAAGATGGAGTTAATTTGCTTTAAAAACATGAACAAGATATGTAAAATACTTCAAAATTTTATCTTTTACTTGTATACATGAAAAGCAGCACAACGCAAGGCATACTTAAGGTTTGACATTTGCATAAATGGTATTCACAGCATAAACTTTTTTTTTTAATGCTATGTAATCTTGAGACATTTCAACTCCATAGTGAAGTCCTCGCATACTGTGCTATCCCTGCTGCCCATTATATACAGCACAGGACTTAGTAAGCCAAAGGTGAACTTGAGGATGGGGAGCTTATTTCTCTTCTTGTCCAGTGGAAGGCTGTGTAAAAAGATGTGTAAAAGTTAGTTTATATCAATTTCGATATAGTTTAACATTTTTTTTTATGCTGTATAATTCCACTAGTAAGATACTTGTATTGCTTTCCTAGGTGAGGCTCTGGTTCTGATGCAACCCTTACCTTGTCAGGCTTTTGTCACAAGAAGTAGTCCAGACTTGGAGATCTCCTTTTCATGTCATATCTTTCTCTAATGTTTTATTGCTGTGAGGAACACATCACTCAAATTTGGCTTCCTTCTGGAAACAGTGTGGTCTGGTGTAGCTCTTACTTGGTGATACAGCAGGTAGACAGTTAAAGTAGTCCTGTGTTCAGTGAATTAGTAAATTGTTACCCCGTTATGAGTTATAACAGTAACATATAGAATCTTTTGCCTGTACTTGAACCGTGTTTTCTTAAGCACTCAGTTCAGTGCCAATAGGACATACCGTATTTCCTGTTTTCCCCTCCATCTTCTTAAGTACAATTGGCTTAAAAATAACTGTCAGAAAAAGTTATTTTTACACAGGCTCGTGATTAGTATTGTAGCAGGGATCAACAAATAGTTTTATTGCCACAAGTGAAGGTCAGCAAATGGCTCTGTGAGAATGCAAACACATAAATGAGGAGGGGTAAGCACAGGGGACTCTTTAAAACACGTTAATTATAAAATTGACTTTCATAAGCACATTTTATTTAATTTAATTTTTCTATGCAAAATAATTAATGCACAGTTTTTTATTTCTTTTCAGGTCTGTAAACAGCCAGTACTGCAGAAAAGTGATAGGTGGGATGGTTTGGAACCCATCTATGAGACGATCTTTATCTGTTGAGCATCTGGAGACCAAAAGCCTTCCTTCTCGATCACCTCCTGTTACCCCTAATTGGTAAATCCAGTTTCAGTTTTTCCCACACTTTCCAGCCTCCTACCTTTTCTTATTGTATGTACTCCAGCAGAATAATTATGTTGTGTGTACATATATATTCAAACATTGTTATTCTGAGAATACATATGATGACAGGAGAAGAGTGGGTGTCTCTTATCTCAACTTTAGCAAGGCTTTTCATAATATCTGCCAAAATATTATAACCAAGTTAAGACCCTGTGTTCTACAAGGGTGGACAACAAGATGGTTTAAAAAAAAATCTAAAAAACAAAGTATGACTGGACTTGGAGGGGAGTTGTTTTAATAGGTCATACTCTACCTGGAGGCCAATAACAAGTGGAATACTGCAGGGGTCTTTCCTGGGACCTGTCCTGCGTAAAATCTCTGTGACCTGGAGGAGGAAATGGAGTGCTTGCTCATCAAGTTTGCAGACACCAACCTGGAGGGAAGAGTCAATATGCCTGGGGGCAGGGCTGCTATCCAAAGGGACCTTGGTAGTCTGGAGAAATGGTCCAGTAGGAACTGCATGAAATTCAGTGAAGGCAAAAGCAAAGTCCTGGGAAGGAAGAACCCAGTGCAACAGTATTGTCTGCAATGCAACTCTCTGGAAAAGGACCTGGTAACCTTCCAGCTGTGCAAGAGCTATCATCTTGTGTGCCCACAGCAACCTGGTGGTATTAACAGAAGCATAGATGGTAGATTAAGGGAAGAAGTTATCCCCCTTTTGCTCAGCATTCATTAGACCTTATTAGAATGCTGCAGCCACTTTTATGTCCACTAGTACAAGAAAGACACTGACAAACTGGAGCAAACTCACCAAAGGCCACCAGCCACCAAGGTAGCCAGGAGGCTGGAGCACTTACCCTATGAGAAGAGGCTGAGATAACTGCAACTCAGAGAAGCACAGGTTTTCCAGATAACAGCCTGGCAACACTTAGGAGGAGGCTAGCTGGAGGATGAGGCTAGGTTGTTCAGTGTTGCATGGTGGGAGGATGAGGCAACAGGTATGTGTTGAAATGAGAGACTCTGGACATAACGCAAAGCTACTTCACCACAAGAGAAGTTGAGTGGCGGTTGCTCAGGGAAGCTGTGTGGTCTCCATCCTTCCAAGTTTGAAATCTGACTGGATAAAGCCTTAAGCAGCCTGCTCTGACCTCAGTTGATCCTGCTTTGAGCACAAAGTTGGACTAGAAGACCTCCATAGGTCCCTTTGAACCTGAATTATCCTACAATTAGAACTAACACTACAAGTAGCATTTTTGGGAGGGCGAAACTAATCAGTTCAGTGTACTGAACCTAGCAGTGTATGATTGTCTAGTGTACAATAATTCATGTTTAAAAATTGATTATTTAAAGCGAGACCTATAGGTCTGTCATGAAGATTTCAGGACGTAGATTTCAATAGGATAGAAATTTAACTTTGATGAAGTTTTTGGAATTACTCTGATCTTCCAACTTGTGTTTGTGTTCCTTATTTTTAAGGCGGAGTCCTAGACTACGTCATGAAATTCGTAAAGCACGACACTCATCTGTAGATAACCTTACAAACGAGATTAGTTATATTACTGAAACAGAGGATGTTTTTTATACGTATAAGGGCTCTCCAACATCAAAGGACAGTGATTCGGAGTTCTCTCAAAACCGTAGTCCACAGAGGAGGTAAGAACACCTGCAAATAATTCATTGCCTATTTTTACATCTTATAAAAACACCAAACAAACCCCCAAACGGCTTTAGTATAAACCAGCCACCATTGGTTATAGTATTAAAATGAGTTCAAACTATTTTGTGTTTGCATAAACTTTATTCTGACAAATTGCTAAACTGCAAATGCCGTGATACAAAATTACAAGTTAAAAACAAACCAATTTTTCATCCCTAAACAATTCTCAGTAGTTGAGTTCTCAGTAAAATTAGAGAAGCTGAGGCATGCCTGTGCATATCTGTAATATTCTGTTTTCTAGTAGCTTCTGCAACTCTTCCCGAACTGTTACAACCTCTTACTTTTTTGGGGGGGAAGGGGGAAAGACTTTCCAAACTCTTAAAGAGTTCGCTCAGGTTGCACATCATCAGGTCAGCATTGTCACTTGGAAGAGGTACTGCATTGGAGTAAAGACAAGAACCATAATAATGCTAGCAGTCACCCATCTTTTTCTCTCTTGGAGGAACTGTAGATTGCTAGTCTAATGGCAGTGTCTGCTTTTTGCCTTGAAGCATTTTTGCTGTATTCCTCAAGGACCAAGTTTGTTCTCCCCTGCAGCACTCTGACCACTGCTAGGTTTGCTTCTAGGGCTTGAAGCACCGATCTGTGCACTGATTAGTTGTTTGCTCATATATAACATCTCACGCTTATTTTACAGAGGTGTTTCTTAATGAGCAAGTTCAGATTAACACAATATTAATACAGAAATAATGTAGAAAGTCATTGATTTTTCAGTCTCAAAAAACCCAAACCAAAACAAACCAGTCACTTTAAAACTTCCAGTTGGGAGAATATTATGTGTTAAAATGTGGGTTTATGTATAATATTACAAAAGGAATATGGTCTTTGGTGATCCTTAGTAACTTTAAGGCAAGATGTATTTTAAGAAGTGATTTATTAATGGAAGCTGATAGGACTCGCCTATCTCTGATAGTGTGCAGCTACAAACTGTAGCTTTAAACACTGCATTTAAACTTCAAATTTTAATGCAAGAATATTGTTCTACATTACAGCAGAGAGGTTTCTAGAAAAGAAGGGAAAAATGATCACATTGTATGCATATTTGTAGTTTGTCACTGTAGTGTTTTAAATTATTTCTCTATTTTTCTGGCTGGAAGTCAGATGAGCCGTAGTACTACTAGTGTCAGTAATATGTTGTTGGCTTTCTTCATTTATTTTCCTTTTTCTTTTCTTCTGCTGTATTTTTTCACTTTCTTTCCTACTTCACCTGTCTTATGCCCACTGAGAATGGAGTGGGAAAGCCTGCTTCTATTCTGTTTTTCTCATACAGTGAAAATAGGATGTTCCGAGTTTGAAAATAGCACACATTTATTTTCTGAGCTTTACATGACTATGCTGTATCTGAGTAATATCACTCACTTTGGAAAGATGACTGTTATTACCTCATATAAATCAAATTTTCTACATGTCTTATCCCAAACACATTATTGGTTTCTTGGGTCTGTTTATAATATTTGATACCCTGCAGGTAACTGGAAAAATGCTTGTGTTTTGGAAGGAGAATGTAGCACATGGAATGAATGTTCCTTTGTTGTATTGACTGTTAGACTTTTGTGAAGTAAAATGGTCATTAATACTTTATTTTCAACAATTGAGTTAAAATATACAGTAGCCATACAAATAAATAAATGTTTTCAACAGTTCATGCTACTCCACATCCCAGATTTTCTCCTTTTATATTCTTACAGTAGTTATTAGTTGCCTCACTCCTCTTGTTCAAAGACATGAAGTAAAATTAAGCATACCTGTGTAGTGAAGTCTGTCTTTCCCTGAATATTTTATTGGAAAGAGAATCTTACCCTGTCAGCTAAATCTGGTTTATAAGAAAAAAAATTTAACTTGCCTGTCTTCAGTATTAAATATGGACACTTGTCCTTTTGCCACACTTCAGGAATATTTAGATGTTAACTACAGAACACCTCACAGTGTACTGGTAAGTCTTTTAAAGCCCACTTGCTCATTTTTGCCATGCTAGTCTTTAGTAGATTTGAATTGACATAACTGAAACTTGTTATGGAAAAAAACAGATTTGCAATTTCAGTATTTCTTTTTTACTTAGAGGTGAGCCTAAAGGTAGCTTGTTATAGTCCTGCAAATATATATTGTCCTTAGAGGGCTGTGGCTCTTTTCTACTACTAGCCTGCAGTCTGAGGCTATGAAAAATGTGTAATTAATGCTGTTTATAACTAATGAATAGCTTTGATATAAAAAAAATTGGAAACATTTTTTGAGAGGTACTAGCAAAAAGCTGTATGATTCTGATTTTTAATTGCTGAATTGTTATGCCTGGGACCTCAAATCTTAATTATAATCATGCAGCTGCTTAATTTTGTAAACTAAGTATGTTCACACCAGTTTCCTTTACTGTATCTGAAGCTCAAGACTGCGAAAGTTGCAGTTAGAATGGGAGATGTCTCCTCTATTTTTCAGGCTGCCATCAGCATTTTGGGGGCAGAGGGATAGTACTCATGTGTTTCACTTCAGCCCCTGGGTAATATCTTAAGTCCTTTTTGTCAAAACGATAAGTGGTCCAAGAAAGACCTACCTTCAAACTGTGGTGATATAGTACTTCTTGAGACAAATATGTAGGTAAAGCTCGTATACCAAGACTTGCTGTGTACCTAATCCTACCTAGCGGGTGTCAGAACTATAGAAGTCACCACTGCTGGCAGTGTACATACACTTATATTTATTTCCCTATGCACCATTTTTTTTGTCATCCTGGCAATACCAAGCATAATTATTTTCTTAATAATCTTTTTTCTTCCTTGCTGTATTTACTCACTTAAGGGAATCAAGCGAACTATTTCTATAAAACATTACACGATTTAGAAAACAAATTATGTGGAACAGCTCTTAGTTTAGAGAGCATAAAACATATCAGTTGTTAACATTTCTTCTTCCATTTCTTGAAATATATTGTACTGTATCAACATGTCAACACCTAGAACTATCTTTACTGCTAAATACTTTAATTGAGCATACTGGAGATGAAGGCCAGGAATATTTTGTCATTTATTATGTTGTTTCCCTGAAGAACACAGTGTGTGTTTTTAAAATGTGCTTTTGCATGAGCGTTCTTCCTTCTAACTGAAATTTATGAGGTAAATCCTACAGGCTGTGACAGGAAAAAGAAAATTAGAAAATAGAGCAAATTATGCACATAGGTGAGCTACAGAAGGCCAGGGCAAGCTTGTGAGTCTTGTCTTTTGTGTAGCTGGACTGCTTCTGCGACCCAAATTATCTTAAGTACTTTCACATTCAAGTACAATTTGAGGCTCAGACATAGTGAAACGAAGCAATTTTTCTCTCTCAGATTAGTGTCTGCAGAAAAGATTGGAGCTGTCTATTACATAGGTATTATGGACAAAAAATTGCTCTAATCCCAAATTAACATATATTAAATAGAGCTTTATTCACTAGGCATGAATAGCTTTGACTATTTTAGCCAGCTATCTCAAATCACAGCTACATACAAAACCTGTCATCAAAGACAGTGCTGAAGAGGACTTCAAGAAGACTTTTGTTTAGGCCAGGGATCCCTGGCCTTTGTGAAGAAAGCGTCCCCTGTCAGTTCTTTCTCCTCTTTTTTGCCCTGCTGATGGGCATCTCATCTGACTGCTACTGCCACTGAAAAAATAACACTAAGATACAGAGCGCATACTGAGCCTTCCAATGTCTCATAGGTTGTTTTCTGTGTTACACCACACTTTGTTATGGCTGTGCCTCACCAGTTCAGAATAAGTAATCCAGTCTATCTTCTGACTATATACTTATCCTATGTCAACATGCATATACACATGATCCTACTATTATTTTGGGATTTCTTTTTAAATGGTTTCAAGAATAATATTGAGATAAAATATAATTAGTCAGTGCACTTTTTTGACAACTGTTTTTCAGTTAAAAATGGTTTTCCCTAGTCTTGACTTCAGCTTCCCTGAAGAGGCTTTTCTTGAGAAATTTGCATTTCCTTCATTGAAGCACTGTTGCTACTGACTTACTACATTTCTTCTTTTAAGCAAAGTAGAAAACTTCTCTCCATTCTGTTAGGTTACTATCTTACCTTCAGATGTCCTTAAACACTGAGATGTGCATTAAGGAAGATATGAAGTCTTATGGCTTAAAATAGAGAACAGGTTGTATGATCAAGCTTTATTTCTAAAGTTATCTCTGTGGAAAAGCTGCTTTAATTTGTTTGGGTGTTTTCTTCAAAGTTGTGTCATACCAACAAGCTACCTGGCATCAACCTAACCTGACCATCTGCTATCCTTATAGGTAGCTTGGATAAAGATCCTAGAAGAGCTCAAAGTTGCCTTTGAGAAACATGTTTTCCTTTCAGTATAACAGGTTTAGACCACAGCTGGTTATTTTTAAAGGGAGGCTGATGGGCTTGTGCAGGCAATTCTTTTAGATTGCAATTTTTCTTTTCTTTTTTTTTAGCATGGTGTAGTACCTGACAATTACCACTGTTACAGTCTGTCTTGATAAAGGTGCCACTACAGTTTCCGACTTTGGAATAAGGAAAGCCTCAGTGGTATAGAGGAAAAAATCATCGTTACTGATTTGCTTTTCTGTGACGCTAATGAAATCTGTATGCTACCGTGTCATTTAAGGGCAAAAGGCTACAGTGAAAATGAAGTAGTCGTATTGAAGTCTGTGACATTGTTTCAAGACCAGGTTGGAAAATTCCAAAACATCTCTGATTTAAGAACTAACATTCAATACTAAGTTGGCTTTAACTGGGACAATAGACGGATTACATTTTGGGATCATGTACTCTGACATGTTTGATCTTGTATCAGATGTTAGGTTTTGTCTTGAAAGACTGCTCTGTTCATCCCCAGAGCAAGTTCTGGTTCTTAGTATGGATATCTACAAAAAAAAAAAAAGTAAATATATA
>NW_009914899.1:0-12859 GCF_000696875.1 Nestor notabilis
TATAATTTATAATATATAATGTATAAGATATAATATCATAAATCTGATGCTATAAGGATGTATGATAGCAATATGCTGTAGCTTTCAGCAAGAAATACCTTTTTTTCTACCGCAAATATGACAGAAGATTTATTCTGTGAAAAAACAACCTATTCTCTTCCTCTCCCTTTTACTCAAACATGCTCTAGAAACACAAGTCCCAGAACATAAATTCTACAGGTAACATTGAAGGGGCAGAGCACTAGGGATGCACCGACTGGAGGAAAGCTGTAAGAATACATCTTGCAAACCACTGTGTCTAAGCTGTAATTCAAACTAATTAGCTTAGGTACTCTCATCATCTCCAGACTGGTCTGGCTGTTGTAAATCCTGTTTTGGTCACTTAAGTTTTGCCAGTCACCAGCAAGTGAACAGATGTTTTAAAAAACAGATGTGGCAATAATGAAAATCACTTCAGCTAAGTGTATATAAACTAGCTATAAACTAAATTATTGTTTAGTAGTCCTGGCCAGAATGAAAAAATGGGTGCATCAAGGTCACAGTGCAAATATCAATAAAAGCAGAAATAGGCTAGTCCCCTGACGATTCAGTTATCTTTTCTCCCATCAATAGTGTTCATTTAACTGTCACAAGGCACAGCAAACAGGAGACAAAACTCAAGTACCTGGAAAAAAAAAATTAGTCTGAGGTCATCATTTGCTATTTTACAAAAGGTCAGCTTGATAAATCTTGCATGATCTACTAATGACCATGTCTGTGAAAAGATAAAGCAAGAGAAAAGCTGAAAATCACTGCCTTGTAGAATCTGCACTTTAAGCACCTATTTCCCTTCCAGAATAGAAGAATTTGTTCAGAACGTATCAAAGAAATGAACATCTTTGTTAAAAGTTCCTGGGTTTTTTGATGCTATGTCTAAAACAGAACCTGTCCCACTTTCATATTGTCCTAACAGGCTCACTGCAAACTTGTATAATATTCATAGGTACAAAAGCAAGCAGACTAGTCAGGATGTTCTGGACTTACCACAAATGCTTATTTTTTTGGTTCATACGTAGCAAAGCAGCTAATTATGTCTAACTACAGGCACTAAGGGGAATCTAGAGCTGGAACTTGTGTGTGCCCATACAAATCTGCCACTGTAGTCCCATCAAGTTGGCAGAAAAATAAAAGGCAATAAGATCTGTTTGGCAATAGATGATTTATGAAATGCATAGTCTCTCACAGAGCCAGAAGTTTGGACAAAAGCATTAGAAGTGTCATTGACATACTTTCTCTCTGCAGCAAAAACATTTAACATGCCCTTGTCTGTTCACTTTTGAGTACTCCTACTCCTCATAGTCTTCAGAGTTGTCTGTTAAAAAAGCAAATTAGTCATAGATTTTTATTTAGATAGTATTGTTCAATCCTTATAGGGCAGAGCAGATAGTTTCCGAAGTACCTGTTCATAGCAAAGATAATTGTTTAGATTAACAGTTCCTCTCATTTCTTATTGTGAAGTTTTGAGATTATGAATGTATTGAAAACATATTTTTGGCCAAGAATTTATAACATTTCTTTGAATTTCACCTCTTGATTGTGTGTGTTGCTTTTTTATAACAGTGATTGTACGAGAAAAAGAGGTACATGCTTGATTTCCATTCATACTACTGCCTCTGTATCATTTTCAGTGCAGCACCAAGAAAACAAATCCAGCCACAGCTTTCTGTCAGGAGTCTGTCAGTCAACCGGTCTCTCAGGATTGGGCTACTGACATTATAAATTATTCTGATGATCCTGTTTGATCATCTGGTCATGTAATGGGTGAGTACCTTAGAGGCCTTACTCAGATAAAGAACTGCTGTGGGAGGAACCTTCTGTGGGTCAAGAATGTCTCACACTAATGATACAGCAGGAGAAAAGCTATGACAAAACTTTTCATTAGTCTTTGAAATTTCTGTGTATTTATATTCTCTTGGGAAAAGTAGGAGGTCTTCTTGCCTGAAATGTAGCGCAGTACACCACTCAGAAATGAAAAGAAACTTATTTGTTCAAATAAAGTCAGTGGTCATATTGCTGTTGTTCTCACCAAGCCATGTTTTCATGGTACAAATCCACAAAAAATAAACTCCAACAGTCTTCTCAAATGGAACAACCTAGAACACTGTCTTTCAGAGAAGTCTCTGAACAGACATATGTGTCACAAACAAGCATCATTTTATATGTTTCACTTTGTCTTGGTTGTCAAAAAGCAAATTCTTTAAAATTAAGACTAGGGGCTGTTTTTTTCTTTTTTATAAATACATATGGACAGAAAAAAAAATCTTTTCTTTTTCCAAGATACACAAGTTACTCAAGAGGTAAAATAGGAAAAAAAACCCAACCAAAACCAACCTAGTTAAGTTGAAAGTCATACCAGTGTGCTTAGAGCTCTTAAAATTGAATTAGATTATGCAAATTGGCATTTACAAATGCCTCATGCTTACAAAAAAAACCCCAAGCTATAGTTCTTTTTAGTCCACAATCCTTGAACATTGAAATCTGCCAAAAATGCTTCTGTGTTAATTTAACATGTAGTGTCTGCATGCTACCCATCAAGAAAGAATGAATCCTGAGCACTAATGTACTCCAACATTGGTTTTTTAATTATTTTCTTAACATTTCCACGGTCTTAAAGATGACTGCAATGTAAGGTGATGAGTTCAATGGCCAAATGTAGCTGCAAAGCTTTGCAGAGGATATGTCTTATTCCCCTCACAAAAGGATGACCTCTATACCTACTATACATTTCTACAGATGTTCTGCTGAAACCATGTTTGACAACTTGTCTTCTATGATACAAGTTTTGTAAACTGTGTAACAGCTCTATTGAAAAACACATAAACCAATAATTTTAGTTAAAAAGTGAGCCAGATTATATCAACTCTCCTTTGGACAGTAGGCTTTCAAATCTAGTGAAGAGCTAATCAGAACACTATCTTTCCTAATATTGGAAAAGAATTCTAAATAAAAGATAATAATTAAAGAGATGTTTTACTGCACAGATTTAACAATGAAGTGCATACAAACCTGTAATGCTAACAGTGTAGGAGCTAATGAAATTCAGTCACAGAGAAAGATGAAAGAGTACATAAAAAGAACCCATTCTTCTATTTATTCCCTTATAGAAAGCAGAAGAGAATGAGAAGCTTACTCTATTGAGTGAAAGAAGGTTGTTAGAGGGCAAATAGCTTCCTGGAATTTCACCAGAGACAATGAATCAGAAAAGGAGCTACTAGGGAGCTTTCGGTAGCAATAGTGAACATACAAGAAAAAAATCTATGAAGACAAAGATAAGCTTCAGCTAGATATTTCACTCCAAACTTTCTCACCAAAAGTTTTGTGCCACCAGCAATATGGATATTGAAGAAAATATGCCTTCATAAAAAATAAAAAGTTTTCATGCCTTAATGTTTTTCACATGAGAGCTTACAGAATTATTCTCAAAGAGGATTTGCACCCATACAAGTGGAATTTCTCTTTCTTCTTCAGTCAACCAACAGTCATAACATATGAAGTAGCAATGGGTAATTATATTTCCAACACCTTTAATCATTTTAGTAGGACAGGACAGGTCCAAATAAGCACTTTTCAAATGTCTTTTTAGTGATAGATTACAAGTAGAATTCATCACTTTCTTATACGTTCCTTTTCATTGTATATTTCAGTGTTGTGCTAAATCTCCTGGTACCTGTTTTTATGTTAGCTGAATGATTCATTTAATCACTGCAGCTGAATTTTCTTTCAAGACATCCTTCTCTGACATTGCTCCAAGATAAAATGTGTCTCAGAGGCTGAAACATACTATAGAAAACCTCTCAAAAACTATTCAGTTGGCTCACACACTTAAAATACATTTACCAATTCCTCCATTTGTCTATGGCAATTCACTCCTTCCTTCCATTTCCATATAAGCAATATGGCCCATTTCCAGATGTATTACCCAAGCATTTTGCAGTGCCCAGAGATATATTGCCATTTCTTGTTTAGAACAGTGACTGGAACATTAACATACCAGGCTTCGTTCTATCACCTGCTCCATGAAATGAGACAAGGACATCCATTCACAAGAAGCCCATTGCTGAGAAGACTTACACACACATTTACCTTCACATACTGAAATCCTTTTGCTTACAAAATCAAGCCCTTGACTTTTCTAGTGCTCTCATACATCAAATCAAGCATATGTTTAAAATCTTACAGGGTCAGGGTTTAAAAGACGAGTTTGGGCAGATTCTGAATACTATGACCTCCAGATGTAATAGGGGTTGCAGCACAGATGTGTGTCCACTCTCCAGCTGCCCCAGTTCTTGATTCAGTGTCATAAAACCACATGTCTGTAAAATACAAGTCTAAGCTAAAAGAAAAACATAGTGAGAACTATCCTAGATTCATTGAATGCAATATTTAAACTTGACATAGAATTGCTTTGTTCAGAAAAGTATGAATTTTTATGACTGCGTGGAACCGTCAATCACATATTTTTATATATTTATTAATAAATAAATATTAAATATTTTTAGCTTCCTGTGTGCAGAAAGGTAACATAGATAAATGATTGTAAGCAATTAAAAAATATCTGCATATTTCTAGCTTCTAAGAAATCCCATTTTCTTGTGTCATTTCAAAACCATTCTGGATCAGCTGTTCTCTTTCAATTAAGTAATTTTAATTTCAAACACTTTTAATATCCTTCCCATTGTGGGAATTCAGCACCTCTGGAAAAATCTGTCTGAAAATATTATCTGAAGCTTTTTGTTTTAATCTTTGATTTTGAGTGTTTTGCTACATGTTCGCGCACACACACATAGATGAAGCTCTTTGTCTGGTTGTGTATTTGTGTATTACAACATACAAAAGCTCTTACTTAATTGTCACATACATCCAACAGTTGACACTTCAGTGCCATGATAAATCACATTTTCATTTCAAAGCTATTCAGACACTTTGCAAGCAAAAGTGAAGAAGAAATTGATTCTTTAGGAAATCTGCTATTTCTGTGGTTCAGAGACACCATTACTACAGGAAGAAGGAAGAGTTGATCAAAATATTAAATAAGAATCAGAAACTGAGGACTAGCAAAATGACAAAAGCATGAATCAAATTCTTTGGCTGAATTTATGGCAATATAAGTTCCTTGCAATTGTGCCCTTTTCTGGGAGGCCCAGTGGAAGAATACACACAGTCCACTATTTTGCTTCGCAAATAAAGGTATCTGCTAGCTATCATACAAGAAATAGATCTAGAAGGTCCTTAAATATAGCTGCACTAGAGGAAGAGAGGTAGACCATTCAGCTTTCTCCAGCCTATTTTTGTAGATGCCTCATAATTAAAAAAAAGAAAATGAGCTTCAAAAGCTTTGATGGGAATTCCTTATCTATCAGCATTTGGGTCCCAGATTAGACAAATCTCTGGGCCAGATGCCCAGCTGATGCAAAACTATAAAATTACCCTGATTTAAACCAGCCAATGAGATGGCCAATTCTTTTGAATGCACAGGTCAATTCCTTTTACCCAGAGCTCGCTTTCTCTTTCTTTTTCTTTCTTTCTTTCTTCTTTCTTTCTTCTTTCTTCCTTTCTTTCTTTCTTCCTTCTTTCTTCCTTTCTTCCTTTCTTCCTTTCTTCCTTCCTTTCTTCCTTCCTTTCTTTCTTCCTTTCTTTCTTCCTTTCTTCTTTCCTTCCTTCCTTCCTTCCTTAAGAAAGGCTTTTTGAAAAACAAGCTGTGTGTAAATATTAGCATGAAATATGATTTAAAAGCACAAATTAGTGTTATAAGCCCCCCAGACAGATGCAAAAGCTCAACTCTGCTATGCAGTTCATAGTTTATACTCAGGATAATGGTGTTAGGTTACTATCGTGTATGGAGATATTTATGTTTCCACAAGTCAGAGATGGAAAATATTATTTGGTCTTCTAGCCCTGTCAGCCAAAATGTTTTCTAGTTCTGCCTCAGTCTATCTTTCAGCATTTGAAGTAATAGGTTTCGTTTGCATCTTTTCATTTAGTGGGGTAATATGCACGGCATATTTTGAATGGCATATTATATTTCTACTTCAATCATCAGAACAGCTTTAGGAGTTCAGTTTGAAGTTGAAGCTTGATACTTTGACACTGCCTGGGAAATCACAGTAGAGCAAAGACAACCTAAAAAGCAGTTCCATCCAAGTGGAGGTGGTACCCCTCCTACAGTAGTTTTACCTCCTACTGGTAAAACTATTAATTTTTACTGTCTGCCAAGACACTAAAGGGAAGAATATTGCCCCACCCTGGAAATTCCTATCCAGAAGTGCATGGACAGGTAACAGAAAAAACTCTGTAACAAAAAGCTTTAGGTTTAGGTTAAAAGCAAAAAAAGACTGAGCTACATTGCTTCAGGTCTAAAACTGAGTCAAAATTTTCTAGAGAGAAGACAGTGAACATGACAAAGAGCTTGCTCAGGAAGACTGTGGTACTAGTTCTGCAGTTTGCATAATGACATTATAAGATCCTACTGCTGCAACAAATGTGTCAGGAAGAGGTTTTTCATTAAAGGAGGAGCTTCCAAAGCCAAGCCACCACACGAAAATTGCTTAGTCACTTCTTTGAATCAAAAGGAATCAAAATATCTGAGACTCAGCAGCTGGAAGTGCAGCACAACAGGGAGAGATATTCAACATCTGGAAAATCTGGTCCGTGGAAAATTTATGTACGCTATCAGACATGGAAACTCCTCAAGCTCTAGATCTGTACCCAGCTTCACACCATTAAAATTGACTGGCTTCCTTTAGTCCTTACAGGACCATAGCCCTGCCGGTTGGACTGAAAGAAGAGTCTGCGAATTTTCTCAATGTTGCCAACCTACACTGGACCCCAGGGCACGTTACAGAGTGCCCAAATATTGCAAGCAAACACAGAGTTCATTTCACTTTTTCAACAGCTTGCCAATGCAACATTTTAGAGCTATTTTTGAACTCTCATTTCCCTAAAATAACTAACCTTTAGAACTGAAACTGTGGGCAGCAACTTCATGACAACTGAAAGGGAAACTTAAACTTTCCCCACATATACAAGTGTGACAGGAAATACCACCCTTAGAGTGCACTGAAGCAAAGCTTGGTGACTTACCCTAGGCAGTAGTAAGAGTCAGGCATCAGATCACCCACAAAAGTTTCACATATTCCACAAAGAAAGACTTTCCAGGGGATTATCTCTTACTAGAACTTCGTGTGTGTGTCACTACACTTGATAAAGTGAAAATATAGGCATGAAAATACATTCATATATATGTATCTCTTAAAGACATTACTCGAAGTTCTGCCAATGGCAGTATTAAGTTTAATCTCCCACCTGGAAAACAGGGAAGATTCTAGCACAATTACAGTGATGGAGGGGCTAAACAGCTGTTAATACTCCCTAAGCCTCTCAGATTTACATGAAGTGGTACTACATAGTTTCTGTCTATTGTTCTACTCCCAGAGGAAATGTAAGTCAAAGGTAAAATTCACATTGTATTGGGGGGGGGTGGAACAACACAACACAGGGAATCCAAACAGTTAAGCAACAGTGGAGACGTAAAAACTTAAATGTAATGTGCACAAATTTTTTGGGGCAAATCTGAAGAAGTTTAAATTCAAGGGCATTTTTAATTGGTGTCATGGAAAACTTCTTATTTGACATAGCTGTGAAGATGTGTTCACTCTGATAACCCCTCCTAATAGCATCTGCAAGGAACAAACTGAAACAGAAGTTAACTGAGCTCTTGTGACATCAGCATCAGCATTTAGTGCATTACAGACAATTGACCTGAAGAGTGAGAAGTATAGCACTGCTGTTTGTTGAACAAAGGATTGAAGATATTTTGAAGACTATATTGAAAATTTCCTTTTATGTTGTATTTATATCCTTTTACATATGATGTTTCTTGTTAAAACAGAAAAAGACAATAAGGATAAAGGATATGAATTTCTATTATCATATGAAAAGCCTCAGTTTTCCCTAATCTTTAGCCTGCTTGTAGAATTACATCCTGCTGGAGTTTTTGTTATAACCTTAGATTTTTTCTCTTTTTTTTCTTTTCTTTTTGTGTTTCTAGTTTTGGAAAGGAAAAGCAAATGCTGAGATTCTCATGAAATACCCAACTGTGAATTTACAGCATGGTTTTGCAGACTAAAAGGATCAAATTAAGATCAGATGTGGAAAGCAGCAACTCCAGTGAAGTGAATGGTGGTGCAGCCTGCTACACCTGGTTTGCATTTTGTTGCACTCTGCTTATCCAGATACATTACCAAAAGCATTTCTCCCTGAAGCTCTTGAAAAAGACTAAAATTTTCCTAAGAGAAACTACTTTTTTAAAAAAAAAAGCCAACTTTTTTGTATTACAAAACTAGAAGGAAGCAGGACTCGAGATGACATACTAAAATTCATTTTATGACAAAAACTGAAGGAGAGACCTGAGCTATCATTAACTGTGATTTTAAATAATTAAGATATTCAAATAAACATATATGTGTATTATTATTATTTGTTTCAATAGTACCTGTAAGCTCTAACCCTGGACCACCTCTGACAGATGCAACACTAGTAGAATGAAAAAATTGAAAAAAACATTTCCAGCTCCCAGAGCTGACAGGGCTCCTATTAAGAAAAGTCTTTAAAAATTCTTCTAAATTCCTTTGAAAAGAAAACAGAGAAGAAGAAAAAGGAAGTAATCTGTTTGACTTAGTTCAGTAACCTACTAAACTATTGCATGTCTGTTTTCCTGCTTTCATGACTTTATATGAATTTTCCAAATTGGACCTTATTATACCTGCTGTTAATAGCAATTTCCTGTATGTATGTTTTATTTGCCAAGCTTTTTTAACACTAGAAAATGGTGTGCCTACAAAAACAGACTTGAACAAAGCTCAATAAAAATGCTTAAAAATGCTGATGAATTAGAATACCTGCTGATCAGCAGAAAACATGTTTATTTGATATGTCATTATTGATTCTGACTTTCTACAGTCAAATCAGATTATTTTTAACCATTTTAAATTAAAGATACATATTCATCTTGGAAGAAGATTTCTCCTTGGATATCAAAACAGAAACAATGTTGCATTTTGCCAGGATATACATTTCCAATTCAAAGTTGGAATGTAAGGTGACATGACAAAGTAGCATTTATTTCAAATTAGCAAACAAGAAATCCAATTCTATTCTCTTTATAATAAAACAAACTGTCCACTTCACAGTAGAGATCATTCCAGTGTAAGTGCTTTTATCCTACTTCACATTTGTGAAATTAAACAGGCAAGCAGAAACACTGGTTGTATGGTTATTGCAAACTGGTGATGAAATTTGCTGCATAAGTTTCTCTAGTTGGCAGGGTTGTAATTATTGTCTACCAGGGTCTGCCCTGTGAATGGGAATTACTTTTCAAAAAAATCTTTTAATCCAAGCTTCAAAGTTATCATGGGGTCAGGTAGAAGATAAACAGCTCAGTTTAAGAGAATAGTTAGGAAGTAACATGTCATTTATTATTAGAAGCAGGTGTGGTATCTTTTGAAAACTCAGTTGGGTTTTTTTTTCTGAGTACTAGGCGTCAGCATGCTGACATGTCTAGTTTGTAGCCATGAAAGTGCTTCTTCATCTCAGTTCACCAACTTTCAGGCTATTATGGAATCCTGCCAAAGTTTAGTGCACACTGACAGATTCAATCTATCTCAGAACTAACCTCATTTTAGCCTTATTGCTGTCTGCACCACCAGATTGATGAAATGAAAAGGAGGAAGTCTTCTGTAGATTTGCAAACAGAGGAAGATGTCATTTATCACCTCTACTGCTGATTTTTCCACCCTATTCTTACATAACTGTGTAAAAAATTTTCAAGTGCACTGCACATTTAAAAAAAAAAAGATACTACTGCAGATGTATTCTGCCTTTTACCTAAATTTAGACTGGAAAAAAGAAATAAAAAAAAACCATAATAATTTTCTTTGCATTTATAGAAGAGAACAAATACTGCAGATTTACTAGGCAAAACTCCGGAAAGAAATGTAACAAGAGTCTTTTCACACCTCTGTGACTAAAAGGTTACAAATTGTTGATGGTACAACCCTATAGCTAACTGCATCCCTTACCATCTTGTGTGCAACATGACATCTAGGATGATGTTCAGAAAACAAAAAGGTTCCTGCAACAACCACTCTCCAATATTCATGTCTACATGTCTTGCACTGCAAGGTCTATTCTCCCTTTCAGTTGTAACATCAATAGGCAAAAAAGGATATCACATACACTTGAATTGTGTAGCCATAATGTAAGTCTGAATTTGCTTCGAGATTTTCAAATATTTAGAGGGAAATATTTAGAGGAAAATATTCCCTCCACTGGAGGGAAGGGATATCATCCTTGACAGGCTTGAGAGAGAGGCCCATGAAAACCTCATGAATTTAGCAAGACCAAGTGCAAGGTCCTGCACGTGGGTCAGGGTAATCCCAAGCACGACAATAGGCTGGACAGAGACTGGACTGAGAGCAGCCCTGAGGAGAAGGACTTAGCGGGTATTGGTTGATGAGAAGCTCAACATAAACCAGCAGTGTGTGCTTGCAGACCAGAAAGCCAAACATATCCTGGGCTGCACCAAAAGGACCGTGGCCAGCAGGTGGAGGGAGGGGATTCTGACTCTACTCAGCTCTCGTGGGACTCCATCTGCTATCGCTCTGGGGTCCTCAAATAAGAAGAGCGTAGAACTCTTAGAACAAATTCAGAGGAGGGCCAAGAAGATGATCAGAGGGCTGAAGCACCTTTCCTATAACCACAGGCTAAGAAAGTTGAGCTTATTCATCCTGGAGTAAAGAAGGCTCCAGGGAGACCTTATAGCAGCTTTCCTTAAGGAGACCTGCAGGAAACTCTGGAAACTTTTTACAAGGGCGTGTAGTGCAGGACAAGGTGGAATGGCTCTAAGCTGAAATAGGGCAGATTTAGACTGGATATTAGGAAAAAGTTCTTTACTATTGAGGGTGGTGAGACACTGGCACAGGTTGTCCACAGAAGTTGCAGCTGCCCCATCCCTGGAAGTGTCCAGTACCAGGTTGGACGGGGCTTTGAGCAACCTGGTCTAGTGGAAGGTGTCCCTGCCCATGGCAGAGGGGTTGCAGCCGGATGATCTTTAAAGTCACTTCCAATCCAAACCACGCTATGATTCAATGAGTCTATGAAAAATATGGAAGTTTGGAAAAAAAGCATAGAATGCAACCAACCAGTCCACTCCTCTCCCACAACATATATAGATATATAGACAAGTCTTAAATTGTGCCAGAGAAACAATTTATGTTTACATTAAAAAGATATCCATCCACTGAAGAAAAAATCAAACACCAAGTTTGACTCTTACTTACTGGCAGATATCTATTCATCCTGATATTACTGTAGCTCACCTTAGCATTGGTGTGTTTAAGTAGCAGATATATGGTACATAACCTTGTAAGCACTACAAGAAAAAAACAAGTGCTCATATTATTAAGATATGAATGGTGTGATTTTTTTTGAGCAAGAGAAGATTTACAGTAGATTGTAGTCATCAAATAAATAGGTCGTGAAAAAACAATAATGTTAGTCTCAAATCTACTTGATTTTGTCTTATAGCTTCATGTTTTTTTTCTTTAATAGCTGAACTGGAAAAAGGAAGAAAACTTACTTGAAAAATGCTTAACTTAGTTAACCATTGTGTATCCACCTGTATCTTAAGTAAATTGTTCCTTCCAGCAGAGAAATTGGATGAAACAAACAAAACTAATATCCCTTACCCTTTAAGAAATTAATCCAAATTTTGTTGCTTTTTTTCTTCTGCGTTTTTTTCTTCTACTCTTATGAGAAAAGTGTCAGAAGAGTGGATGTCCACAGTTAAATGTAAGTAAGTAAAAGACAATCCTCAGTGACAACAATAATATTCTTACACTGTCCAATATGTTCATTGTACAGCCCTGAAGAGAGCAGTAGGTGCAGGGAAGAGAAGCTAATACCCACTTTGCTGAAGAACATAGCCAAACTGGACATTTTAATCCTCTGGATACTGCCTTGTTCACAAAGGAATCACAACCCATGACAGGGGGTTAGAACTAGATGACCTTAAGGTCCTTTTCAACTCTAACTATTCTATGATTCTATGGTAAAGGTGTGTGTAAAATACCATTAAATAGAGATGCACAATCCATAGAAGCCAAGACTAGTTTAGAATCTTTTAACACAATGGGATGAAAAGAGTTAAATTACTGCAGCATCAAGCTCAAGCAGTGTGCTTCAGAAAACGAAATTTAGAGAAAGCTAAATAATGACATCTTTAGATTCACTGAAATCAATGAGACTGATCAAGACATGTTTGATGAGTGTAAGGATACTCTAATATGTTCCACAAATACTTGTCTTACATTATTTTAACATATGTCAGCTAAGTTTACTTAAATACAAAAATCACCAATCATGGGGAAAAGATAGTAAATTAACATATTCAAGCAATCTGCAAGACAAAGTATAACTTCCTTAAAGCTTATTAGACCAATATTTTATCATTACTACTATTGCTCCACCCTTGCAATGTCTCAGCTATAAAATGTAAAGAAAAAATGTGCTCCAGACTTTCTGGACAATAAAATAATTTCAGATCACCAGTTATCGGAAACACAGAATATTTTCCAGACTGGCAGTTTTGCATAACTCTGAGATGTTTTAGGCAGTAGTTTTTCACTGAGCTACTTTTCTTGCAACTGTGAACTTCAGGTAGACCTACCACAAACAGCAGCATGGAAGAAGTAGAACAAGATACTAAGTATGTGAGAAGTGGATAAAGACAAACCTATGTAAAAAAAAAATAATAATATATATA
>NW_009914900.1:0-265 GCF_000696875.1 Nestor notabilis
CGGCACCCATTGACACTCAGAGCATCCATGAGAACCCACTGATGCCCATAGAACCCATCAGCACCCACTGACGCCCAGAGCATCCACCAGAACCCACTGGCACCCATTGTCACCCATAGAACCCACTGGCACCCAGAGAATCCATCAGACCCCATTAGCACCCATTGGCACCCATAGAACCCATCAGAACCCACTGGCACCCACTGACACCCAGAGCATCCACCAGAACCCATTGAACCCATCAGAACACATAGGCACCCACTGA
>NW_009914900.1:794-1110 GCF_000696875.1 Nestor notabilis
ACCCACCAGAACCCATTGACACCCACAGAACCCACTGGCACCCACAGAATCCATCAGAGCCCATTAGCACCCATTGGCACCCATAGAACCCATCAGAACCCACTGGCACCCATCAGCACCCGTTGACACCCATAGCACCCGTCAGAACCCACTGGCACCCACAGAACCCATCAGACCCCATTAGCACCCACAGCACCCAGTGGCACCCATTGATACCCAATGGCACCCAGAACGCCCCAAGGGACAGAGACACATGATGGGGCCCCAAAATGCGCCCAGAGGGGCACCCAGGGCCTGGCACACCCCCCCCACCCCC
>NW_009914901.1:0-10870 GCF_000696875.1 Nestor notabilis
GGGCGAAGGGGAGGCGGCAGTCGGTCCTCCTCGGTGCTCTGGGCCGGGCGCAGGCAGAGCAGGAAGGGTATGGGAGGCTCGGGGGGAGTCTCTGGGGGGCTGGTCCCTCTCCACTGCGCGGGGCTGCGCTTTTTTGAACTGTTTCCCTACCTGCCATTGAGCTCCCTTTTTTTAATTTTAATTTCATACTACGTGCTCTCAATCGAAGGTGTTTTAAAAGTTATAAAACAACATTTTTGGTTTGTCTGGTTTTTTTTAGGGGGGGAGAGGGAAGCCAGAGGCGGGTTGTTTTTTATACGCTCCATGCTTGGAGCACGCTCCCTAGCACTGTGACTTACAAACAGCTCTAACCTTCGTGGTCCTCAGGCAGATTAGGTTTTAAACAATGCCTTTTACGGGTGTGCGTGACTATGTAAGTATCTCTAATGTTCAAATATTCGTATTTTGACAAGTCACAAAGCGGCAGAAAGGACATTTTTGTCTCAAATTGTGCTAAACCGGATCCACCAAGGCTCTGGCCTATTTCAAGCAGCATGGTGGAAGATTTAGACTTAAAAATTCCACTCTCTGCTTCTACTTGGTTGATTAGAATGTGAGATTTTGTACTCTTTGAAGCTGGGGATTCATGTTGCTTGAATCTATTCAGCCCTTAATTTTAACAGAGATTAAATTATAGCTTTTCTTTTACCTAGATGCAGTGTTTAATTAATCTTCTGTATTTTTCTATTGACTGATGTCTGGGTTTATGGATGACATGAAATCATTACAACAGAACTTTTTCTAAGTTAAAGCTTGATTTGCAGTCCCATTTTTTTTAAATGAGAAAGTTCATTTTCCCATTTAAAGTGGAGTACGTAATAATTTAAAAAAAACCTGTAAGTAATCAGGATAGTGAAATTGCTGATGAAATAGTGATGAAATTGTGAGAGTAATCAACTATAAAAAGAAGTATCATGCTTTCAGTCCTTGTGATTTTAAATCTATCTTGAAAATGGCTTACTGTACAACAGATGAAATATTTCTGGAAAGGTAAAAAGAGCTGAAGTTTGAGAAGTCAGCTCAGTTTGAGAAAGTATGAAAGTGGTGCTCTGTAGTATAGAAAACAAATTTCCGCAGTGCCTTGTGATTATGACACTTCACAAAAGTTCACATAGCTAGAAAACGTTAAACACTGCAGGAAACATTTTGGGGGGCATATTTCTGTAACTAAAGGGCAAAAGGTTATAGTTGAAGTAAGTAGTCCTTCTTGGTTTTATTTTTTCTCTAGATCTCTTTTGCTGCTGCTTGTTTAAAAACACAAAATGTCCGAAGTTAAGCAGAGGAAAAAAAGTATTTCTTCATCCAAGACGAATGAAGGGTCACAAAAGGTTGAGACACAAAGTAACTGTGAGAAGCTGGTAAGTCCCAGGACCAGCAATAATCAGAGTTCCTTTCGTATGGACTCACGGACAAGCTTGAGCATAAGTTTCCTTGCTGTCTGCCTGGTGCTGACCTGGTAGGTAACCCTCTAAACTGGATTTTAATGTTTTCTTATGTATTCCATACTGTTAAATCACTGGCAATATGATTAGTTAGATTCCTTAAAGTTAGAAAGATCAAAGAAGGAATGGCAGTATTCCCAAGTGTGGAAACATCAGTGTACAAGTGGGGACATTATAGAAGATTGATCTGTTCCATCATGTTGAAAGTTTAAAAGGTGCCTTGCTCGTGAATTGTAAATACCTGCTTTGGAGACTACATCTGACTGTGAAGAGCAACTTAATCTGACAATACGTACAACAAGGCCCATTTGGCAGGTAGTAAGTAATTCAACAGTAGACATGAAGTAGGGTTTTATGTAAATAATTTGCTCAGCAGCATGTTAAATTGTTCATCAGGTGGGACTCTTCACATAGAGGTCAAACATCTTTGTAAAGGATGTTTTAGAAGATCTTAGCAGCATCAGTACTTTAGTTCCATTAGAAACTGAGCTTCATACAGAAATGCTGAAATTCTCAGAACTCTAGTGCAAGAAATTAGTCCAGATTATTACGCTTTATATGTCTATCTGAGATAAAGATAAAATTTGCTCATAACATCATCCAGGTTTCATTATCTAAATCTTTGAGAAACAGAATTGAATAGTAGAATAAAGTTATTAGTGATACTTCTGCTTACTGTTTTATGTATATCTGTTTATATCTGGTTTGCATGCATCTCTCTCTCTTGCTAGCATTTTAGCTTTTACTGCCTAACTTAATGTGTATAGTACAGATATATATATTGTACATCTTTTGAAACTTCTAACTGCTATTCAATATACTAATAAATGTCAATTTGTGAAAGCACAAGTATTTTAAATAAACTATTGTTCTAGATAAAATTGTTCTTACTACTGAGAGGACCCCTCTGTAGTCTACAATAAACCTTGTTTTGGGATTAACAACCGTCCAGCAAAATTCATGGGTTTTTGCTTGTTCGTCTCACTATTTTTTTAACTGGACAAAGTACTTCCATTTACTGTGAACCTGAGAGCTTTCTAAGCTCTATCTATAATGTATATCAAGTACAGGATTGAGATCTTTGGTGTCTTCAGAGCTAGCATCATCGTAACAGTAGCTATACAAGCTTTGCTGCAATGCATCTTATAGTCTTGGATGGTTGTAGCTGAACAACATTAGAGTTAACCAGCCTTTCTAAATCCAAAGGCTTCTGTACCTGATTTTATGAAGCTCTGCAAGAAAGTCCAAATTAAGTTTTTTTTATTATTATTTATTTCCACCAGTTAAATAATACTTTATCAATAACATGTCTTGTGAGGTGATGCATTATGAGCATGTAACAGCCTACCTATGTCCGTGGTCTTACTGGACGTTTTTCCTGTTTGAATGGAATACAATGTAAGAAGAAAGCACATCTGCATATGTTGCCTTATTTTTCTACCTCTACTGGAAGATAACTTCAGTATGAAGACAGATCAACTTCATTAAATCCTAATTGATTTTTTTTTTTCTCTCATATATTGATCAAGCAAATTCTGTGAACACAAATCCCTGCAGTAACAGATAGGTGTGAATCAGGTCCTGGACCACTTATTATATGCTAGTGGTGTAATTCTGTTTACTATTTACATAATTGCACTTTGCAGGTTCCTATTTCAGCAGTCAGGTCAATTTGCTGATATGGAAAAAAAGTACAATTTCTTACAGCAGGAAGCTGAAAAATTCCTGGATGTGGAAAATAAAGTCAACTTAATTTCTGAAAAGGTAAGCACTAACATCTTAAATGATCACTGGTGATCATTTGCCATTGTTTTACTTTTTTGTCATTTAGGTAAATTTAACTGACTGTCTTTAAATGAATTTTCATAATGTATTCTACTTACCTGTGAACAGACCTTTGGAGAGTATTTCAATACTCTCAATGTGTCAATCCATGCAATTGTTCAAGTATGTATAGATAGTGGTGGTATCTCAGTATTATTTTTTAGACACTAAACTATTTTTAAAAGCTTCATTTATGCACATACTTCATTCCTCCAGTACTGTTCTGTGTATAGCTCTAATATACATAGTTCTGAAGAAAATGTGCAGGCATTTGTATGTAGTAGACCTTCATAACAACATGAAGACATAATGAAGTGATAAAAATAATTTGCCTTGCTATTTTATTTTCTTATCTGTGTGACATTATCAAGTAGAAAACAGGTTGGCTGCTGAATTATTTTGCAGATAGATAGTGATGGGAATACACATCGACTTATGCCAGTGAAATTGTATTAGTACTGATCTCATAATGATGTCATTTATACATGATATAATCTGTTTATTTATATACTGCACTTCACATTGCAAGATGTTGCATGGGAGTTATATAGTGTGATATATTTTACAAAACAGTAACAAAAAAACACACCATGGAAAATAAGGGCTTGACAACAAAGAAAATGGCATGTATTCTATAGAAACACAACAACATACATACCCTTTTCTCTGACTTCTTGATGCCAAATTAATCAACAGTATTTTAAAGATGAAGCATGAAAACAAATCGTATAGGAACTTTGTAACAAGTGGCTTGTAAGGGTCTTTATTCTCTGTTAAATAAATGCAAATGGTATTCTGCCTTACTTTCATGAAGTAGACACGGACATTGTTTTGTGTTATAAATGCAGCTTCAGTCTTCTGAAAGTATCCTACGAGCAGCTGCCTCGCCTGTCTCTGTGGTGACTGAGTTTGAGCAGGAAATATCTTCTCTTCATAACATCATAAATGATATTCAGAACAATGAGCAGACTCTCTCTTTAAAGCTGCAGAACATTAATGAGAAGTTCCAAAATGTTACAAATTCCTGGAGAAGCAGTTTGGATGAAATGAATGCAAACACCAGTGGCTTAAAATCGGAAGTGAAATCCATACATACAGGAGTTACTTCCGAAATCAATGAAGTTGACCAAAGAATTAAATCCCTTTCAGAAAGAGTAAGAGATTTGGAAGACAGTACAGCCAGAAATATTAAAACACTAAAAAGGCAAGAAGATGATGAATTCTCTAGAGTTGAGCAGAAGTTGGACTTGCATGCAAAGGCAATTGGAAAGCTAGAAGAACAACAGAATAGTCTAGCAGCCAAGGACACAGACCTGCATCAGAAACTTGCGAACTATGAACCTAAAATTGAGGAGTGCAAGACCCATTTGCCAACAATTGAAAATACTATTCACTCTATTCTTAGATTATCAAGTGAATTGCTAAGTATGGAGAAAAAGATAGAGGACTTGACGACACAGATATATACTATGGAAAAGGATATGTTGAAATCTGTTTCTGATACAATGGCCATGCGAAAGGTTCTTGAAGGCGTACAGTACAATGACAGCATATTGAAAGTGCAGGGTGAAATAGTGGTTTTAGAAGAAGTCATGCATGACATTAAAGTATCTTCAAAAGAAATAACTTTGGAAAGCTATAACTTAGAAAATGACCAGAATGGGGATAAGTGAATTGGGACTTAAGGCTTTCATTGTTGAAAGAGCACTGTATAATAAATAATGTGACTCCAACATATGTTAAGAATAGCTGAAATACTGTCATTAATTTAAATAGGCATTAGATTAGCTCAAAAGGCAAACTTATTATAAAGAGGCTAGAGAGTAAGAAGTACTGTGTTGAAGGAGGAAGGAGTATCATCTTAAGGATTACTTTAGCTTATTTATTAAAAGTTCATTTTTATTAGGAATTTGAAGCAAAGTTTTTAGAGATAAAGGGGGAAAAGAAGTCAATACTGAAGAGATCAGATTACAATTTACATTTAGTTTTCACTACTTATTTTTATATTGTTACTTTTTGTATTATATTCCATGGACAATTATACTACCATGAACAGTTAAGTTCTTATTTATAGTCAGATATACGCATACTTTGCTTTTAATGTATTATATGCCATAATGTTTTTGTGCTTACAATACAGTCATCACAATGTCAGAGTTGTTACTGGGATCCACATACTTTATTATGTGGAGAAATGCACAAAGTACATTTCTAACAGCTGCAGCTTAGGTACAACAGCATGACAGAAAACATAGTAAAGTACCTCTTACAGAGAAACTTGTCTTGTACTGGTATTTATAAGCAGGGTGTTACATAGTAGCTGCTGTTACCATTCATTTCTTTCACCCTGTGCAAATGCCCTCCTCAGGCATCATTTGCAGCTTTTTCAGACTTCCTGAAATCACTGGCATAGTTTTGTTCTGCCGTTGAATTCGTAGGAATACACTTAGACTGAAGTTCTTATTTAGAGATATTCCTGTTAGGTGGGTTTTCCTATATTTAATTTGCAAGTGTGGTGTGATCTGTCACTGTTAGTTTGTTGGGGGTTTTTCTGTTTGGTTGGGTTTTGTGAGTTAGTTTGTTTTTTCTGGTGCTGTTAGGAACAAGTTTTAACTTTTTATTTTGCAGAATGTTCTCTGTTAGGGATTACGTGACATGTCTGGTATTGCTTTGCATTGCAAAGGGGAAAAAAAACCTGAACAGTGTCACTGACATCGGTTCCCAAAGTTTGGTGAACCAAGAGCTGCAAAAGCAGTTAATGAAAGCTATGGAGTTACGTATTTGGGGGCAGGGAGTATCTAATTTATCCATAGACCTAATAGATCTACTTACTCAGGATGTAGTACTACCTAATGTGCCTGATAGTTGTTCACTGAAATTTGGATCTTGGGACCACCCTAAACTGGTGTCTACAGACTTCTGTCTTGATAATTTGCTATTTCTGAACTTGGCAAAGTAGATTGCTTAGCAGTCAGTATGAATCCACAATACTTGTGACTTAATCATGCTAAAGTTAAATTTTTCTGGCTTTATACATTCATTTATCAAGAACTCTGCTGAAATCTTCACTACAGTTAATGTTGCCCACTCAACAGACTATTAAGCCAGCACTTCTCAATGTTATAAAGTCTATCAATTTCACATATTTATTACTTATGTACAGATTTGTATGTGTTTACAGTCATATTCAATTAAACTATATTGTAGTGGATCACCCTGTCCTTCTGCGTAATCTAATTCAAAATAAATTGGGTTTTTTCCTCTTCCAAGTTCTACCCTGACTTATTGGGAGTGAACAGGATAGCATCACTCAGGTATTTTCCTTTCTTCCTCTCAAATTTGAAACCCAAGCACCAATTGTTAAAAAAATCACAAATAAGTGAACTAGCAAATGCAGCTAAAACTCTTTAACTGTAGCATGAGTATCCCCTTGTCATCACAGCATTTACAGAGGGTTTTTCTATGAAGTATTTTTGTGTCTATTTTAGACAAAAAGGAACTATGCCTAATTTCTTCAGCTTTTACTTTTGTGAACACCATGTTCAAAATACGTACAATGATTACCAAAACAAAAACACATCAGTTAATTACGGTCCATCATTTTGGGGTAAAAGGATTTTAAAGCAGTCATCTTTCTAATATGTTTCTGAATTATCTTTTTATCTGTGTCTTTCTAGATCACAGATGTCACAGGCTTAATATTAAAAAATATGATTTGTGTTTTCAGAAGTCATGCTGGAAAGTCATACAGCACCTTCCTGTAATGTTTGTTGTAATAGGAAAAGTAATAACATCTGAATTTATGTATACTGAAAAAACCCAACTTCTTTTGTGTTGCAACAGAAATTTCTTTCCCACAGAGAGGGTTTGCATTCAGTTTCAATATCAGAATAGTAAGATATTTCATTAGATACAGCTTTAATTTTGATGTGATTTGTTAAGCTATAAACATTATAAAATATTTTTGTTTGTATCCCTTTAGTGTGAAAAGACTTGGAACATAATAGAACACCTGGAAGATCGTCAAGTAATTTCTGACATTAAACATCTGCAGGAAGATATTTCTACAATGAAAACATGGTCTAGCAGCATAATTACAAAACAAGAAGAACTGCAGAAGAATTTAACAGCCCTTTTTCATGCCATTTCAAGTGTTGAACAGAATGCAGCTTCTGTAGCAAAAAAACTAACTTTGACCATTGCGACAGTAAAAACTGACATAAGGCGCATTTCAGGCATAGTCTCGGATACGACTGCAATGACAGATTCTTTACAAACACTAGAAGATAAAGTAGAAAAAGGTGAAAAGAAGACAGTAAAAAATATAGGCGACCTGCTTAGCAGTAGCATCGACCGAAGTACAAAACTACAAAGCCTGGCATCCAGTAATGCAAGAAAAATTGAGCAAATTCAGAGAGTGTTGTCTGAGTTAAGGAATGATTTTAACAAGCATTCAGATAGACTTCTGAATCTCGAAGGTGACAGAGCAAAAGTTCTGAAGACGGTTACATTTGCAAATGATTTAAAACCCAAGATGCACAAACTTACAAAGGATTTTTCCATCTTGGAGCAGTTTGTAAATGACCTAACCCTGAGACTAGGAAGATTAGTGGAGGATGTATTACGACGGGAGAAGGAAATTGCTTTACTGAATGAGAAATTGGCAAATCTAACAAGAGTTCAGACAGAGATCAAAGATATCAAAGATGAAATAACCAAGATTTCAGACATGAATTGATCACTGTGAAATGCCGCTGCCTAAAGAATAGCAGTGTTTGAGGAGTGTTAGCTCTATCATGTGTAGTACTCGGAAGGCAATGTTTAAAGGCTTCATTTAGGAGCGCACCAAAACTGAACTAGAGATTTGTCCTCTTCCTTTGAAAAGGACAAAGTCATACTGATTTCAAGGGATAAACTACAATATGAGCGAAAAACATGTCTCTGTACATGTATTTGTCTTTCGGAAGAGAAAGAAGAGCATCAGGTGCTATATTAAAATGCTTGTTTTGTACAGTAAAAGTGTAAAACCAAAAAATCTTGCTCTTAAGAGTTTGCTTTTGTGAAGAAAGCAGAACCCAAGACTAACAAATCTTCAGCTTTTCTTTCCTGCTCCAAAGGAAGGAATAAAATAGTGGTTTCCAGATGGAGTTAAACTAGAGTTAGTCAAACTGCAGTAGCAATTTAATATTGTCTCAATATATTCACACTATGATTTTTGTGAGCCCCAGCACTTCCAATATTTAGAGGTAAATGCAGTGAAGCAAGCGATGCCCAGCAGCATTGCTGATGCCTTGCAAAAAGTTTGTCGCTGTCAAGGTTTAAGTCCAGCCGGTAACTCAGAACCACGCAGCCGCTCGCTCACTCCCCTCCTTCTTCCTTCCCCCACTCCTGGAGGGATGGGGAGGAGAATCGAAGGAATGTAACTCCCACGGGTTGAGATAACAGCTCTCCAGTAACTAAGGTATAATACAAACCACTACTGCTACCACCAATAATAATGATAAGAGGAATAACAAGGGAAAAGGACACAACCGCTCACCACCCGCCGACCGATACCCAGCCCGACCCGAGCAGCGATCTGGGCCTTCTGGCTAACTCCCCCCAGTTTCTATACTGGGCATGACGTGCTGTGGTATGGAATACCCCTTTGGCCAGTTTGGGTCAGGTGTCCTGTCTCTGCTTCCTCCCGGCTTCCCCTCCTCCCTGGCAGAGCACGAGACTGAGAAAGTCCTTGGTCAGAGTAAACATTACTGAGCAACAACTAAAAACATCGGTGTTATCAGCATTGTTCCCAGGCTGAAAGTCAAAACCACAGCACTGCACCAGCTACTAAGAAGGAGAAAAAATGACTGCTGTAGCTGAACCCAGGACAGTCACACAGTTAGAATAATTTGTATAAGGGTTTGTGAGGCTTTATAATTGTAAATCATAATTACTGTGCAGCACTGTTACACCTTTAAAATGCAACTCTATGGGGAGGATGCTTTGGAAGACCCACTAATGGCTTTTTCCTCACTGTTATAGATTCTATTCAGGAATCCTAATAGCGTTAATGATTCATTTGTTTCTTAGTCTGTGAAATACTGTAGTGAGCAGCAGAATTAGCAAAGAGAAGCTACTTAGGTCTCAAAAGGTCAGACCGATCTGGGCTACAGGCAGTGTTCCTGCGGCAAAGAGCAAGAGGTTAAGAGATCTGAGACATTTGAAAATGTGGTAGGCTGTAGACTGAAGTAACGAGATAATAGAAATGGATTTGGCAGAGAAGAGGGAGAAAGATGTGTTAAACAGGAATAAAAGTAATTATGAAAACCAATTAGGAGAGGTACAGCAATTCAGAAAAATCCCTATAACTGAAATTATATGAAGAACTACAAGAATACAGTACAGCCTTTGTAACTTCTCACTAGTTGGTCATACCTGAACATCTTGCAGCTACTAGACTCCTAATTGTATGGAAGCTACAACCATTCCTCTCCCTCGCTACTATTCTCAGAAGTAACGTGATTACTAATCTCCCATAATCTGCACAGGTATTACAAAACTCCATTTGCCCTTCAAGCACACACCTTCACTGTACTAAGAAAAGTAAGTTTCAGAGTAGCCTCATAATTATACTGGTCTAAGGACAAAGGCAAAGCTCCTTCTACAGCAGAAAAGATGAGGCAGAGTGTGAAGTGGTTTATATTTAAAGCAGGCTGCTCACTTTGCCTCCTTGGTTTAGTATTGTCAGCGGTGGGGAGACTATCAGCTCAGTAAAGCTGTGACCCCTTACTTAGTTCATTTCTAGGGGCACAAGTTATTAATAAAATTTTATTAAATTATTAAAAGATTCAGGCAATAATGAAAATTACAGCTATGACATAGAATCATAGAATAGTTAGGGTTGGAAAGGACCTCAAGATCATCTAGTTCCAACCCCCCTGCCATGAGAAGGGACACCACACACTAAACTATGTCGCCCAAGGCTCTGTCCAGCTTGGCCTTTAACCCCTCCAGGTTTGGAGCATTCACAACTTTCTTGGGCAACCTATTCCAGTGCCTCACCACCCTCACTGTGAAGAACTTCTTCCTTGTATCTAACCTAAACTTCCCCTGTTTAAGTTTAAAGCCATTACCCCTTGTCCTACCACTACAGTCCCTCCCCAGCATCCTTGTAGGCCCTCTTCAGATATTGGAAGGCTGCTATGAGGTCTCCACACAGCCTTCTCTTCTCCAGGCTGAACAGCCCCAACTTTCTTAGCCTATCTTCATACGGGAGGTGCTCCAGTCCTCTTACCATCCCATGCAGCCCAACCTGTCATGATACTCAGGATATCTTTGCTTTTAACTTGGTAGACAGGTATAGAACTGGCCAATAATAGCCTTGCCAGCAACTCAAAAGGGGAACAAACCAACCAACCACCCCAGCAACAGCAATTAGGTGATCAGTGCTGAAAAAGGACAGAAGCAAAGTAATCCAAACACATTCAAATCTACTTTTAAACACCAGCACATCAGCTCAGCCAAGAAGTTTCTGCTAGGAACATCCTCTTCCTATATCACTGTCCTGGGTTCAGCTACAGCAG
>NW_009914902.1:0-3719 GCF_000696875.1 Nestor notabilis
CAATTTAGAGACAAGGATGTCGTGTGGGAAGAGTTTGAGAAGTGTTCTACTACTCAAAGTATTTTCCCATTACAGAGTGAGACAACAAAAAAAAAAACCATGATAAACTGAGAAATGGTCAATGGGTAAGACACAAAGCTTATTGGGTATAAATTGTCAAGTAAATGAAAACTTTTCTAAAAAATAGCAACGAATACAACATAATTATCTGTTCTGAGCCATCATGGTAAAACCATTAAAGCATGTGATGTCTGTAAAAGCAAAAATTTTTTGCAAATACTTTAGACAAAGAAAAAAAAATCCTTTAAATTAAGCTGACCAAAAGAAAAGTTCTCATAAAAGTGCCTTTATGACATATTTTTTAACTAATTTTAAACAGTATTTCATGCAGTGAACTTCTCCTGATTGTAGCCAGAGTGCACCACACTCAGGAAAGTATTAAGTAAGTTGCAATATAAAAACTGGTCTAGTTTATTCTAAAGCAAGATTCATAGCATCTGGTCCCAGTAAGCTGCTTTCATAAACTGCTGGCAAATTGATTCTCTATATAAATTAATTTAGACATGTCATAAATAGCTTTTAAAAATCATCTCAATATCACTTAAAAATAAACTTCAAATATTATGCTCATTGTTATGTGTATTATTCTCTCTTATCAGCCCACATGAATTGAACAATATTACAGTAATAGAAACATTATTTCCAAATAGGATTTTTCGTTCGCATTGCAGATTTTAAAAGGGGAATCTTAAGGAACATATTTGCAATTGTCAATTATCAGTGAATAAGGTGTGATCGCTAAAAACAATAAGCCATAATTCAGTTTCATTGGATTAAATGTTAACAAACAAAGGTGGTTTGGGAAGCATTTGCAAGATACAGAGCCTGTGGACATGCAGAATATAAGAGACTAGGTAAGCTATTTTGCCTTATTTAATATTATTTTTTTAAGGTTACGATGCATGAGGGAAAACTATAGCTTTACAGTTCTGAAAGATAAAGACAAGTTATTTCCTGCTTTTCTTTTTCCTTTATTGAGTTTATAATCTGGAGATGGAGAAAATACTACCTACTTCCAGCCATGATGCTGGGTAGGGACTCTTCGTTAGGGACTCTTCGTTAGGGACTGTAGTGGTAGGACAAGGGGTAATGGGTTTAAACTTAAACAGGAGAAGTTTAGATTAGATCTAAGGAAGAAGTTCTTTGCAGTGAGGGTGGTGAGGCACTGGAAT
Organism: Nestor notabilis; assembly: GCF_000696875.1. NCBI lineage: Eukaryota > Metazoa > Chordata > Aves > Psittaciformes > Psittacidae > Nestor > Nestor notabilis. The sequence goes on from NW_009914902.1 coordinate 1,233, forward strand.
AGGTTGCCCAAGGAAGTTGGGAATGTTCCAACCCTGGCAGTGTTCAAGGCCAGGCTGGACAGAGCCTTGGGCGACACAGTTTAGTGTGTGGTGTCCCTGCTCATGGCAGGGGGGTTGGGACTAGATGATCTTAAGGTCCTTTCCAACCCTAACTATTCTATGATTCTATGAGTCAATGCCTAATTAAATCAATTCAATATTTTATCACAAAAGCATCTTGGGAATATGCCTGAATTTGTAGATTTTGCCCAAAAAAAACCCTTGAAATCACGTCTTGGACAAAATTTTGCAAATACAATACAATTTAATGAAGAGTTGCATGGCTATGGATGAAGTTCTGATGAATGGGAAAAGAATTCCCTATGAATCCCCTTTTGAATTCCCTGGTTCTAGTGTGTCTAGTCAGTATCAAAGCTTTTCTGATGCGTGATAATTGAGATGAAAATGCTAAATAATCGTGAATAACTTATTAATATACAGTTATAGGAAGAAAAGCAACAGATTAATGCAGATGTTTGTATTTGCAGGAGTGGGTCTCCACGAATATAATGAAGTTATTTAATCTGTAAAATAGTGTCCCTATATAAAAAAAAAGATATATGCTCTAACTGCATTTTTACATATGCTGAAAGAAAATAACATGTCAGTTAACAATGAAAATCATCATACAAAGAGAAAAATTATGTTCTATCAAATTCACTACTTTTCCTTACACAATACTCCACTGGTTGCAAGAGCAATTCTGACTTTGAAAAATTAAGTGGATCTAAGTGTTTTAAGTGACAGTTCAGTGTAAAATACTGACATCTCACTATTTCTATGTACAAGTTGAAGCGTTTCTCCAAGGGTCACTAAAGACTGAAGTGTTCTAAAGCATCACATCTACAGAAAAACCTGTGATAAATAATGATGCACATGAAGATCTACTCGTCACTTTGTCAACATGTCTACATCAAGTCACAATTTCATTTGAGGATTAAGTAGGGATTTACTGCACACTTTAAATAACTACTTAGTATTTATCCTGCAGTGACAGCGATTATGAAGAATTTGCTTATTAAGACTCAAAATGTTAGTATAAGCAGAAAATCCACCTTGAGCAGGAGACTGGACTACTTGTCATCCCTTTTGGACATGTTTTTCCATGATTCTGCTCAAAAACTACCAGAAACATAGTATGATTAGATCACAATGAAAGGTAGTAATGTTGCAAACCTTTTAAACAGATAATTCCCTAATTCCTAGTAATATAGTCCTTGAAATTAGCTTATTTTTCTGTTTTCATAATGTCTGTTGAGACAGATTTCTCAACTAGATTTTCATTCTATAAATTATATATAAATTTTTAATGGCAATTCCATGCTTGCTACATTTCAAAAATGTTGATCAGTTAATAAAGTTTTTTCATGTATGGGGTACTTTCCTGCTGTGTTTTAACTTTTTTCTGGGTTTTTTTTGTCATATTAAAAGTAGAAAAGGAATTCAGGAAATGTAATCTGAATCTTTGGGGAAAAAGAGGGAACAGTAAGGGAAAATAAAAACAGATAAGCAGAAATAGAGAATATTAGAGAATTTTCAATATTTGTCTTTCAAGCCTGGATAGACCTTTCCTTAGGCTGGATTATTATAAATATTAGGAGATGAAGGCAATCTGTCTTTTCACTTTTGCACTGATTGCACAGAAATAGAAACTTGTTAAGATACAAATAGATTAGTAGTCATATTCTAGGTGAAATTTTTCCTGACTAATACAGAAGCCCAAGCTACCAATAAATATATTGAGGATATTAGAAATGCTGAATTAAACCACTTTCTAAATGAGTATTGTTTAATAGACCTTTAATGACCAGTTGCACAAAGGAAATCTGATGTCTCAATGCCTGCAAAATGCAGAAAGAGCGCACATACGTCTGTAAGAAAATGATCCCTACTTTACAATGGGAAATGCATTTTGATGTGCTTTCTTGAGTATATTCACTTTTCACTCATATATGTATTTTGAAGTACAGCATTCCCCTGAAACTAGGAGTCTTTCTACTAATCCAATAACCATATATCATCTGTAGATTAAGAGGTTTAATAATGTCTCTGGACTGAAATTACAGTTGTCCAATTGTCCTGGGTTCAGCTACAGCAGTCATTTTTTCTCCTTCTTAGTAGCTGGTGCAGTGCTGTGGTTTTTGACTTTCAGTCTGGGAACAACGCTGATAACACCGATGGTTTTAGTTGTTGCTAAGTAATGTTTACTCTGACCAAGGACTCCTCTCAGTCTCATGCTCTGCCAGGGAGGAGGGGAAGCCAGGAGGAAGCAGAGGCAGGACACCTGACCCAAACTGGCCAAAGGGCTATTCCATACCACAGCACGTCATGCCCAGTATATAAACTGGGGGGAGTTACCCGGAAGGCCCAGATCGCTGCTCAGGTTGGGCTGTGTATCAGTTGGCAGGTAGTGAGCAGTTTGTGTCCTCTCCTCTTGTTATTTCCCTT
>NW_009914903.1:0-33842 GCF_000696875.1 Nestor notabilis
CCAACCCTGACTATTCTATGATTCTATGAAGTGTGGTAACGTTGATGAAGATGACATACTGTACTTACTAGTCCTCTTCTCTATTACAATCATGTTCATCTAACTGGAGAACAGGGCTTAAAACACACGGCTGAATGATGTGTTTCCAACTGGTAATTATTTATAATTGGTACAATAAAAAAATTGTGCAGGCAACTGCCTGCCTGAAGTTTATTTGTATGGAAGATTTCCTGAATAACTTTCTGTAGCAAAAAATTAGTTTATTTACATAAAATTCATTAATGGATGTGGGAAAAATTTATTTGTAATTATTTGCTGCTAGTATTTGGCTCCTTTAAATATCCTCTCCAATTTAACAGACCCAAGCTGTGATTGCACAATTACAGATATTAACGGTTGGAAAGAAACAGAAAATTCTCTTCTCTTGCTGAGTACTGTCCTCTTTCTTCATGATATACTTCCTAACAAAAAACCATGAGTAATTTCTGCAGTGTCTATGCATTCCTTTGATGCTTTATACTTGCCCAGTCTCAAAATCTTCAGCATTGATTTGAGCATATCTGCTCAGCATATCTGTGCTAATGACAGTAGATTTTTTACGGCTTACTGAGATTGATGCTTTCTTTGAAGGCTCCTCGCTCATTTAAATCCTTGCCTGGTAGTTAAAAAGCATTTGTACACGCCTGTGTGACAGGCATCAGTGTTCTGTCTGCTTCATCTCATGTGTCTGGCTTTGGCTCGTAAATCATAATTCACAGACAAGACACTACTAAAACTGGAGTGAACAAATGTTCTGAGAAACTGAAAATGCCAATTAGTAAATGGGAGTCAGATGCAATGTGTTCTTGGTTATTCAGGATTGTAGTTCTAAAATGAATCGGTGTCAGTACTGGTGCTCTTACCTATGTGAACAAGTACAAACAGAATTACTCAGCCAGCACATTTACATCAAAGACTTGGATCTGGGAGATGCTTATCTCCTTCTGAAGATCTTCAGCATTTGTTTCAGAGTCAGACAGATGAGAGAAAAGTTACCAAAGACACTACAAAAGAAAAAAAGAATTATAAAGACAGGGTAATTTGCCCTAGATTTTAGACTACACCTCACCTGAGCAGCAACTATCAATTCTTCTGAGCCTTTGCATCCTTTTCTTTTCTTGAAAAAAAGTAAACAGCAGTTAGTCCTAATATAAGCAGGTGTGAAATAGCCCAGTGTCAATTACTGTCTACATAAATGCATCGAAGAATAAAGAGAATTGGAGTATTTGAAAATTGGTGCTTAATTAATAATGCTCTTTCAGTTCAGGCACACTAACTGTAGCTAACACTTAACCCAAAAATGTCAGGCTAGATTAGGCATGCACAGTAGTTCAGGTACTGATACAGAAAGGTGCTTAACACTAACTATAAAAGATGGATCAAATATGTACATGAAATAGAGCATCTGTGCTTTCATACAGGATGTGAATGTACTGCTTAGAGACATCTTAGATATTGTCTCTGAAGAGCACACCTAACGTTAGATGCAGAGAATTTCCCCTCTCCTTTTATTACTTAGCCTCTTCATATATTTTCCACATTTCTGTCTTCTCTATTGGTCCTTGCTTACCTTGCCTCCTCACATGTCATCAGCAAAAGAATGAGATCAAAAGGCAATGCCTTTCAGTCATTCCTGGAGGAGCTGCTCTAAATGAAAGGTTTGCTTGGCCTTTGCAACTTATCTGTGGGGACAGTGTAAGGAAGCTCTGAGCCTGCTTTGCATTAACAGAATCATCAGAGAAGGAATATGACATGTTTAAGTGAAGTTACTGAAACAGGATTCCATAAAATTTCTATGTAGTCAAAGAGCAAAAATGTTGAACATTAGAAGACTCCCCTTCGTCTCTTCCTCTCTGCAGATGTCAAACTCCTGTTCTACAACAAGGATATCCTCACTTTTTCTAATTGGCAGAGTAGAGCATTTTATCTTGGTCTCATTCTCAGAGAAGTTTAGGTAGCTGAACTAAGTTATTTTCAGGTGATGGCATACTAATGAAAATTTTAGGCAGAATTATATGTTGGTAGACAGCCTTAATGACAATGATGACCAGGGTTGTGTCTACACAGCAAGCAGTGCAGATGAACAGGCACAGAACTGTACAGTCAAACAGTTGAACCTGAGAACCTCATAGCCACGCTGCATACACATCAGGTTCTGTTTTGGTTTGGCTTTAGTTTTTGAACTGAGTCTCGTCTGATCCCAACAGCTGAATGCCCATTTGGGGCTCTCATGCCTGATGTGTCCTCCAGGAGTTCATCTTCCAGTTCAGTTTCATGCAGAGGCAATACAGCCCATGTACTTGGAGATTGAGTGTGCCCTCAGCAAGTTTGCTGACGACACCAAGCTGTGTGGCTCGGTTGATACGCTGGAGGGAAGGGATGTCATCCAGAGGGACCTGGACACGCTTGTGAGGTGGGCTGATGCCAACCTCATGAAGTTTAACCAAGCCAAGTGCAAGGTCCTACACCTGGGTCGGCACAACCCCAGGCACAGCTACAGGCTGGGCAGAGAAGAGATTCAGAGCAGCCCTGTGGAGAGGGACTTGGGGTGGTGATTGATGAGAAACTTAACATGAGCTGGCTTAAGTGTGTGCTTGCAGCCCAGAAACCAACCGTATCCTGGGCTGCATCAAAAGAAGCGTGACCAGCAGGTCAAACGAGGTGATCCTGCCTCTCTGCTCTGTTCTCCTGAGACCTCACTTGGAGTATTGTGTGCAGTTCTGGTGTCCTCCACACAAAAAGGACATGGAACTGTTGGAGGAAGTCCAGAGGAGGGCCACGAGGATGATAAGAGGACTGGAGCACCTCCCAGATGAAGACAGGCTGAGAAAGTTGGGGCTGTTCAGCCTGGAGAAGAGAAGGCTGCATGGAGACCTCATAGCAGCGTTTGAGTATCTGAAGGGGGCCTATAAGGATGCTGGGGAGGGTCTCTTCATTAGGGACTGTAGTGGTAGGACAAGAGGTAATGGGTTCAAACTTAAACAGGGGAAGTTTAGGTTAGATATAAGGAAGAAGTTCTTTACAGTGAGGATGGTGAGGCACTGGAATGGGTTGCCCAAGGAAGCTGTGAATGCTCCATCCCTGGCAGTGTTCAATGCCAGGTTGGACAGAGCCTTGGGCGACATGGTTTAGTGTGTGGTGTCCCTGCTCATGGCAGGGGGGTTGGAACTATATGATCTTAAGGTCCTTTCCAACCCAAACCATTCTATGATTCTAAGATTCTATGATATCCATCAAAAATGAAACACTAACAAAAATGCACACTATCAGTACTAAGGCTAATACTGCAAGAACTGTAACAAGGTTATGCAACTACTCTGTTAGAAACTACTAATCCACAGAGCCCAGCTGATGTCTCAGGTCAAAGTGCAGAGCAGCTCCTACCTTACATCTTCAACCTTAATATATGATGCATGTATTAGCAAATATATTTGGCATGTATTGGTGGTCATTAATTAGTTCCACCTGAATTACAGCCCAAAATAGTGTCTATGAGTAACTGTCTAAAGAGTATGCATATGTGATGCAGAGTCATGCTGTTACATAGATTAAGTAGTAACCAAAACATTAGGTTCTACTTTGAACTAACATAGTGCACATTATAAAATCTCCACATGCTGGAAGAAAGAGTAAATCCTCTATGGTTTGCTCATAAATATTTATAGGATTATTCAGTCCATTGTGTAGTGAATAACCAAATGCATTCTGACGTAAACCAGCCCAGCTCCTATGTTTATGTAGCCTACCTGACAGAACACAATTACAAAACACGTTTCTCTTTTTTAAATTTCTACTTGAGCTCCTTGAAGCACCTAGAATTTGAGCGTGGCAATATAGAACTGTAATTGTCCAGGCATCTGGCATCTTACAGACTAGAACTGTATGTATTCTTCAAGGACTAAACTATATACTATGCAGTTTATAATCACATATCTGCGTTCCGTAAGGACAAATCAATTCATTATATACATACATCCTATATTTTTGCTCCTAGTAGGGAATTCTATCACTAAATAGAGCAAACCCACAAAACCGAACTAGCTCTACAGATTCAAGAAAGGAATACTGCATTTGCTTTTTATTACTATGCTTTGTGTTCAAAATGAACATGGCTCAGGTGTAGGACGTGAATTTCAATTTAACATATTCATGATTAGGGTAATGGGCAAGGTCTGCTATTTCTGACAGGTGTAAACAGTTAGGCTCAGCCCTAAATGCATCTTGTCTTCTTGCATTTATTCTCCTTGCTCCTCACTGTTCAGTTATTTGCTGTTGAAAGTTCTCTTTTATCAGAAAATCATAATCTGAGCCAGAGACCGAAATGCTGATTCCAGCGACAAATTAGAAACTGCAAAATAAGAGATGAAAGGAGAGAGAAAGTGAGTCTGTACTGTGCAGATGCACTTTCATTCTCAAAAGCCTCTGTTTCCTCCAATGAAAGGAATTCTGGCAAAAAAAAAAAGGGTTTAATTCACCATAGAAATGTGCAAAACTTTTCAAGGCAACGTCTTTGCATATGCTAAAGGCACAGGTGATATTCCATGTAAAGCATTACTTTATCTTTATTGTTTTGAATATGCTGGATCATAAGAATGGATGCACTCCAACTACCACTTCAAAGCTGTGCAGATAATCCCACATCCCACTTGCTTTGTTTGCATTTTTAATTTTGCTCAAGTAAAAGCAGAATCAAAGCTCATACTTTATTCTCTGAAAAAACGTATGACCTTCTTCAAAAATGCAGCTTGTCTGCACCAGGGTAAGTTACAAAGTTCCTAATTCATTTGAGGGTATTTCTATTTACAGTGTGTGTTTGCCTTATTTTACATGATAAAGTGCTTCAATTTCTCACTGGATGGAAGTCATCAATCTCCACCATGCTCAAAAATTCTTCCCCTGTAGATCAGGGGGTTCCTAACCTGTGGCACAGGTGTTGGTGTTGAAGCAGGAGCAGCCAGAGGTATGTAATTGTTTCTGATGCATGTGACAGTTATTGTCACTCAGCCTACAATGCAGTTGTCAACAGATACAAGGTCAGACTCCCAGTTGCAGGATATTTTTGTGTGTCATGGTCTCTGAGCCTGAAAAATGGGGCTGAGAGCAGGCAGTCTGTCCCCAGTTTCCTTATCACCCAGCTGCAGGCTTCATGGGCTGGTGTGGTGCCTGGATGTGGCTTGTTCAAAGGAGGAGGGAAATGGCTGTAGTTTGCTGTAAAATTCCTTTGTTCATTGGTAAAACTTTCCCAGGTGACAGGGAACAGAGAAGTCTGGTGCCTCTTCATCTTCCAGCTCTCTCCATTCCCTCTTTGAAGTCTCTGAATCTGTTCAGGCTCTAAAGGAAACGCCAAAAGATACAGTCCCCACATTGACATCTACTGCTGAAAGACTTTCCCCTCCAGAAAGAGGTCAAGAAGATAAATATGAAAATGGAACAGTTGGTTTGGGAGGGTTTATAGATCAAGTGCTTTTCAATGTCATTTCTGTTCAAAGCATTTCAAACACCAACACAAATGCGAGTTAGGTGAGCTTTAAATGAATAAAGCCTTTTTCTAGATGACATTATTCCTTCAGATGGCTTGATACACAGTAGCTGTTAGTTATAAATAAATACATCACAGTAATATTCATTTAATGGCCTTTCATGAAAACAGGCTCTCTATATAGGAAATGTGTGGATGTATTCCTTCTCACCACAGGGAATACACTTTCAATTCTCTCTGTAAAACCCTACAAAGAAATGAGTGTCTAGAAACACGCTATTTATTGTAATGAGTGCACAGGTTCAATAATGCTGCTAGAAAATACGTGAAAGTCCTGAAAACTGCAAGGTCTAGGTAATCTTCTCCTTATTCATTGTTTCCTATATAAATTTTTTATCAGTGAGCACCTAGGGGCTTATTTTTCACTTGCATCAGCTTTACAACTGTATATTCCCATTTATTTCACTAGAAGTATTTCTGGTGAAAATGGTGGTGTGTTTTAGTGGTGTTAGTTTACAATATTTTAATAAAAATGAATGACTCCCCTATGAAAAAGAAAAATTCCTAATCATCTATTTTCAAGTGGCATCTCTAGACTGAAGCTAACAGACCAAAGGAGAAAACACCAGTGATTATAAAATATTCTTAGCATGGAGGTATGAGACTCTGACAATCTAACACCATGAAAAAAACAAGTGCCTGTGATATTTCAATGTTATTTATGCTTTTTGTCTACAGGCCTCCCATGGAGTCCCATCTCCATTGTTTGTGGACAAAATCCACAAATCAGTGAAGTAAGAAGAATTTCTAAAAGGCTTAAAACTGAAAACAGACATCAACTCTTTCAGGCACTCTATGGCATGAGTAAGAAGAATTTCTAAAAGGCTTAAAACTGAAAACAAACACCAACTCTTTCAGGCACTCTATGACATGAGTAAACTGGACAGCCCCCATATTTGGTATGGGAGCATAGTACTGTTGCAGTACAGTAAATTCTGCACTAACAAGGTACTTAAAATCCTCATTTGTAGATACATGACTCTTTGGGAGACTGAACATTTGCTGAACAACCAGCTACCAGGCTGGAGTTCCTGCTTCCCAGGTTCCATTTCTCTCTCAGTCTATACATGCTACACTTCCCCCTGTGCACACCATGTGTCCTAATTGTGGAAGTTAAAATGAGTTGTCTAGCAAGAGCTGGAGTAAACCACCTTTTCAAACCAAGGGGCTTTGGGTTGGGTATAATGAAGAATTTCTTTACTGTGAGAGTGGTGATGCACTGGAAGAGGTTGCCCAAGGAGGTGTGGCTGCCCCATCACTGGCAGTGTTCAAGGCCAGGCTGGATGGGGCTTTGAGCAACCTCGTCTAGAGGAAGGTGTCCCTGCCCATGGCATGGGGGTTGGAACTAGATGATCTTTCAGGCCCTTTCTAACCCTAACCATTCTATGAGGCAGATATGGTCCATTTTACCAGGAATGACATGATGGCACAGATAACGAGACTTTCATTATTGAAGACTGAAACGTGTGTAAGTGAGGCTGTGGTTTGGGTCCACAAATGAATTAAATGTAGCTTCCAGCATTCTCTAAAAATAATAAATGGAACACAGAAAGTTTTCTTTTACAGTTTGGTTTTGGTCAAGAATCACTTTCATGGTTCCTTTTCTGCTCCTATGCACACTAAACTCACTGTCATCCAGAATATAGGGGAAGCTTCAAATGTCTGCTGCATTTAGCTGATACCCATGTAGGTTTAGTTTTCTATCTTGATCTTTATATATTAGCTATTTATTTGAATTTGTATATGTGTATAAGTGTGAATTTATCAGGTGCATTGTAAGTTAATAAAAAGGCAAAAATAAACTAGTTACAAAATGGAAATGATCATGTTCTTTTAAGAGGCTGTTTAAATACCTACCACCTTTTACTGTTATTCCAGTGATTATAAATTAATCTACATAGCAGGAATTTACATAGGAGGAAGTGGAAGGTTAAGCTAGAAAAGTTCTGCATCACTAGGAATGAATTCTTGAAAAATCTTTACCTATATCAGAGATTTAGTAAATGTTTTTCACAACACTTGATTTATTCAATTATCATTTTCATTCAGACTGACATCAGAATTACAGAGCAACACCATTATTCATCACTTTTGTCCTTCTGTGTGGGCAACTGTTTTCAACTGAAGCCTTCTACATATTCTAAAAGGGTGAGAAGAAATTAAATTTGCTTTTCTGACTTCTACTTTAAGGAGATTTTGTTCCCTCAGAATAGTTACTGACAAGAGACAAAAACTTACAAGCTGAAAGTAATTTACATCAGTCTCTCTTTCAAGACCACCAGCAATCTTACCTGTTCAAATCATAATCAAACCACAGCAAAGAATTGCCTCAAGCATCCATTTCACTCAATCTCTATCTATTCTGAATCTTCAGAGAACACAAAAATCCTTATATATACTTATTCCTAGCCACAATCTCAACCCTCATCCTTCTCACCTGTGTTTGTCAGTCTTCTTTCCATGACATGAGACTGATTTCTTTTGTTCTATAAAGTGCTTTCTCTCTTAGGCAAGCCTGACAACCACTAAAACCACAAATTGAAACTGAAAAAAAGGAAAATTTATCAGGAAATTTTACATAAATTACTACTGTAATATTGTAAGGCATCACTTCTTAGATACTTACTAACAAGCGTCTTGACTGTACTCATATATAAACTTTTTATTAGTTTCTCTTGTTATATTGCAGTGTCACCCAAACTCTGCTAACTGTGTGAATGAGTCTCATGGGCTATTAGTCCCCCCTTTCCTTCCTTCCCTATGCAGCTATGAACACAGTCTGCGAATGAAGAGTGTTGTGGCAGCCATCTCCTGCAGCAGGCACTGAAGTAGCAAAAGAACAACTCTGGCATCACTAATGCATCTTACTGCCTTTCCCCTCATGCTTTGTCAAGAGGACTTTGCATAAACTAGGCTGCTTCCATGCCCAGCCTCTTCCGTGCAAAAGCTAATAGGAGCTGAGAGAATATTTGTAGCCAAGGGTGGACCAGCCCTGTAACTAGTCCACCATGCCCCGTGTCCAAAACTGTCACCTATGTGGGTGCCAGGGAAGCACACCCTGTGCTGGGCCTTGTATCTGTCAGTGGGATTCACTGCCCTGCTTTGAAGAAATATAAGGGAAACAGTTACAAGAAGTTTTTCAACAGTTATCACAATAGTAGGCAGTGAACAAAGAACTCTCAAAAGAGGCACATGTATTACAGAATGTGGGCCAGAAGCGTTAGCTATAGAAGCTATAAAGGCAGCATCTGCAGAACAAAGGCCTTTTAAAACTCACTCTGGATTGCAATCTTCCTAAATCAAAATATATTTTCCCAGAAAACCTTGTCTGTCTTTCTGTGAGATGTTCTGAGAGGAGCACATATGCACATTGACTTTCTTCCTTGGTGAAAACCAAATCATTCCCTCAAAGCTTGAGGAGTATGAGCTGTTTCACTGCTTGTTTAGTGAAATCCCTGCTCTGGCTTCTCTTATTTCCCTAGGACAAAACAGATAGTGTTGCAAATCATCGGGGACTGCAGTCAAGAGAAAAGAAGAAATCTTTCAGCAGTCAGGTCACATTCAGGCAACAAATTTTAATGGAAGAGCGAGGCTGTGAATTCAGTACATGATTAAAAGAAAAATGTCCTGTCAGTGGAAGCTCATACAGAGATGGGTTTTAATCAATGAATATTTTTCCCCTGTATAAGAAAGTCAGGTCACATGGTTATCAACTACAATATGCAGAAGGAATCATCCTGATGAGTATGAGTGAGCACAGACCTATTGCTGTTAGGATCAGCGAGACTGTAGCATGATGCTTGCGTCTGGTTTGTCTGCGTCCTTAATGCTACATGTGCAGATGCAGACTAAGGAATTTTAGTACTCTTAATAAATATATACTCTTAGCAAAATACCTTTTCATTACTTAAAAGCAGATCTGCAAGTAAAAATCAGTTAGAATTGTGTTTACTTGAAATAAAAAATCCTCAACAACGTCAATCCTATTCATCCAGAGCTGTCACTTAGTTTAGAGAAGGGATTAATTTCCTTAGATGGTTTATCAACTTGGCAATTGGAGCTGACCTGCAGATCTGTTTGCACTAAATTGCAGCTTGGCACAAAGGCATGATTCCACCTTCAGAGGAAACAATCATGAACTGATTGCCACTGAAGTTGCTGATAGCTCAGGAATGTCCCAAGAGGTGTGAAGACAAATATCCTTGGGAGCACTATGCTCTGGCTTTCTGAATTTCCAGTCTCTTTGGTGTTTCAGTAGCCCATCAAAGAGTTTATAGGTACAGACAATATATTCAATAAAATATCCCTAAAATACAAAGAAAATACTGCTTCAATTTTTCTAAAAGAAAAATGTTGGATTTCCTTCTTCTCTAAAAAAATGTTTAAATTGCTAATCTTTGTTACACTTTCCACTGTGTCTTGTAATTTCCCAATTCCTAGTGCAGCATACAAGTTTCCTGAGGCAGTTTAACATGTCTTTACCTTTTCCACCACCTCTTCTGCTTATTTGCAGAGATACTGCCTTGTATTGTGACCACCGAGTTTACTATGCACTGGGCTGCTACAGTTTCCTGTCCACTGTCAGTTCAGGTTAACTTGAAAATACCGGAAATGAATGAAAGTATTTAACTGAGCATTACAGTAACTAAGTTGCAAACATACAATCTCTTACACTGCTTCTGCCATAGGGGAGATAATTTTGAGCATTAGTTGAAGGGGCAAAATATTGATATTTTTAAAATTTTCCATTTGTCTCATGTTTCTGCATATTTTTATTGAAATATTAATGAACTAAACCCAATCAAAATAAGCAATCAACTTTTATTTTTAAATATTTTTTGTGTAAAAAAAAATATTTCACAATAGCTGTACACAATTTCATTGATTTTTTTTTGTATAATATTGAAAAAATGCCATAGTAATTTTTACGTAAAATGGAAAACAAATCTATATCAAGTACTACAAAATGTCTAGAATAATTTAGTTCTCATATTGATTAGTTGACAAGGTGAAGGCACTACTGTATTGCTAGTGCTTAAATTGCTGTCTCCTATCCCCTCATCTTTAGCCAGCTCTGCTGCAGAAGTTGCCTGTTCTTTCACAAATCCAACATAACACTTAATGAATAAATGAATGTGCAAATAACTGTAATATCAGTGGTTTCAATTCCTTTTAAATGAGCTGCCTGAAAAAGCAGACATCCCTGGAATATAGTTGCTTTATTGACCCAGACTGGTAATTAGACAAATATGCTTGTGTATTTTACTACCTACATATGACCATGAATAACGAGGTCTAAATAAATCTAATGAGAAAGCACAAGGCCATTTCTAGAACATAGGTGCAGATACAGTCTCTCACTAATTTTTATTCTCTTTTTATTTATTTAACATGAAAAGCTTGATATTGGCAAAGGTGAAATGGACTGTATGCATCCCTGATCCAATACTATAAACACTGGAGGAATTGTGTGAGGTGTAGATTATGATACAAATACAATGAAACACCTACTACAAAGCACGGGGAGTAATAGCAAAGGCCATAGGTCTGCACAAGCCTCCAGGCTCTCTGCAGTCTCTTCCAGAGACCGACAAGTCCTCTGTAACATTGCTCAGGCTGAAAAAGTTCTTCTGATATTCAATAATCTTGTGATCACTCTAAACTTGCTAATGAATCTGTAAAAAGCCAACAGCCCACCTTAACTAATTATTCACATGGCTGAGACAAGTGTTTCTGTCTATTAGTGTGATGATGATGATGATGATGATGATGATGATGATGATATGATGATGATGAGGTGGAAGAAGAATAAGAATAGGCATATCTTTCATGCCCTTTCTTTTGGAGTAATATTGAAGTTCAGCTCCGCAGACAATGCAGTTAGTTTTCCATGTCACTTGTGCAATTGTTTATTATGGAAAAGAAGACATGTTAACTGCTTCCTAAACCAAAAAGGTGAAAAGTTGCAAAAAAAAAAAAAAATCAAGACAAGACAGACAGGGTAACTAAATTTTACTTGTGTACCATTCCTGTAGTCCTTAACACTAAATTAACTCACCTTTTCCTATCACATGCTGATGTTGACTAATCTTCTTAATCAATCACACGTCACTCAAGGAAATGGAAAGAGAGCAAGGAACCTGCCTAAGCACTGGTGTCAGCCCCTACAGGGGTTTTCTTTGGAGAACAGTGTACATGTTGTGCTTCCTGGCATCCTTTTCTGTCCAATTATAAAAATAACAGGGCCCTAACTAATGGGAAAAAAAGGACTGCTGCAGCTCCCTGGAGGAACCACATTATATATTGGTATATACCATTAGCCCTTTTGTTACATTTAAATGAATATGAACCAAACTGCAGCTCTGGCTGCCTCAGGGGAGGGGCAAAAGCTGCTTTGCAACCTCTTTGGGAGCACCTCCTGGAGTTTTTCAAATGGCATAGAGAAGGCAATCTTAACATCAGGATAGAGGAAGAGCCATCTGAATTAGCCCCGAAAGCTCAGTAGCAAAAGCTTTGTCAATGATCTGAAATTCATTAAGCCACAATAGCACTGTCACTGATCTTAGTTTCTCTCTAGCTCAATAGTCACAATGTTTCCCTCAATTAATTATTTACACAAAACGTATAACTTCCATTTTAATGTCTGAGCTGCTAAATATGGGTTTTAATTAAATTCTGTTTTTCTCTGATAAACAAAGCATTTAAGTCTACCAAATGTCGTAATTCATTTTCATAATAAATAACCAATATTTGGCAGATTCTTTGAAGACAGCAGGGCAGAAATTCGCAAAGTGAGGCAGTTGCATGGGGTCAGGGTCAGTATGAGGTACTGACTGTGACAGATATTCAGAAATGTAATCAGATCACATTGTTTATCATTTCTTTATGCAAGCGATGGTGTATGGGAAAAGAACATTAGTTCTCTACCAGTTTGGGCCCCAATGGTTTCTACGGCACCAAAGAAAGAGTTTCAAAATAAACCCATGCTCAGCAACTCCACTACTTTTGATAGCATCTTCGCTCCACCATTTCTGCAAAAGACAAACCCTTCTTGCAGGCCAGAGTGAGGCAAAATATAAATGAAATTAATGCCCACAATAAATAGAGAACATTTCAATCCTTGCAGACCTGTACCCCAAGTTCAAGGTATTTTCAGCTTTGTTTTCTGTCTGCACATCAAGAGGGAACACATCCAAGAGTGAAGGAACATTCAGAAACAGCACAGAAACTCAGTCCTTATCCAGCCAAAGTCTCAGCTCTATACCCCATTCTTCATCTGAGGTGGCAGAACAATGGACACAAAGACAGACATAGGTTGCTTAATGCAGGGCTGGAGGTGCTCACACATTCCTTCATTAGGATGGAAGGAGAGCTTAATAGGACAGAATGCCCCCAAATGGCATCTCATAAATGCCACTGTAACCACTAGAAGTCATGTTGAAAACATGCCTTTCCCCACCATGTCAAAAAGGTAGGGGATAAGTTTCTCTAGCACGGATTTAAAAAATAACATGTTCTTCTACACCCTTCTTGGTAAATAGATTATCTTACTACTTCCTGCCAGCTCCTGCCTCAGCCTACTCAGAGGAATGAACTGTGGCTGGACATTTGCCCACTACCCTTCTACTGATGCAGCTGCATCAATAGGAGGGAATTCCTCTGCGTGCCTGCGAGTGTTCCTGGCACTGGCACGCTGTCACCCATGCGCTATGTGTGTGAGGTTGGCCTGCTCTGGCTACCACTCTCCCCACACGGTTCTCAGGCACAGTTTTGCACAAAAGAATACTCCCAGGGATTATTCCCACTGGGTAGCTTGAACCCACTAGGCTGTTTTTGGAGGCTGAGACTGTCACAAGAGATGTGAGCTGTTCTGAGCCAGTTGGCTTCAGTACCCAGCTCCACTGGCATGCTCAATTTACGTGTAAAGATGTAGTCTATCCGTCTTGCAGGAGAATCATTCAGACTCATAGTCACCACATCATCCAACTCCAAATTTGGCTTCCACAAGTGCTTTTTCTTATATTTGTGACATTACAGCTTCATTATATTCTGTAAAAAATAACATATTTTTCTGGCTATGTTTTGCACTTGGTAGTGTTACCGACTGGCTATTCTCCATTGATTACTGCCTAACTTTACCTTAGGCAGGTATGTTCACTGCTTTTCACTCCACTATGGAAATGAGTCAATACTCTTAATCATCCTATATTACACCCCTGCCTGGCTTTATGTGTAGTGAAAACCAGGTGACTCTGCAGGAGTGGGGGTTTTTTGTGATGAGTGTTCCTCACCTGTAGTTCTCGCAGTCACCTAGGGGCTACAGTAATTGGCACTTACAGGAGGCAACAGATGGACCTGCATTTGGTCAGGATCAACATGCCAAACAGCTCAAATGGTTTGTGTGTTTCTAGGTTTAGAGTTTTTTCTTACTTTTTTCCCCCTTCCTTTGGAGATCTAGGTTTTAGGTATGTCTTTTTTTTCTATTAATTGCATGCCATTCTCTCATCTTTTTCTCAATTTCCCTCCAATTTAAAGAAATGTTTAACAACTTCAACTTCCAATCACTTCAAGAGCTACCCAGAATCAGGATGAGATGCAAAGTTACTGTTTCATCAAGAAAAGATACTTTTTTTTTTTATTTTTAGAAACAACTATAAAGCGAATACCAAAAGAGCCTTACTGTGTTAGAATTAAATAAATGACTGTCAAGCCTGTTCCCTGAAGCAGGGTCTAATGTAGTCACAGCTGCAGTACTCAGTGCATATAATAAAATTCCATACTAGTTAAAAAAAAAAAAAGAAGAAAAGGAAAAAGTCACCTTTGAAAAATGGAGAACTGCTGCTAGTGAGTTATATATCTCGACAGGTATCCAATATTTATCCCTGGAGGGATTTCTTCTTACAGAGGCTCTAACTCCCTTCCAAATGGAAGTGCTCACCTTCCTGGTCGTTTGGACAAGGGTTAGCATGATAAAATGATTTGTTATGCCAATAAAGTTTTTGTTACACTGTAAAATGGTTTGTTACGCCACTACTGCTACATAAAAATGTTATGAAAATTAAGTAGGCTGTAAGGTCCAAAAAGGAACAAGCTACTTTTAGGACTAGCTGCTAGGAAAAGGAAGAAGAAGGATCTACAATTCTTCAGTACTGTAAAAAGACAAACTAAATAATCTTTTAACTAGCAACTGAAATTGGTACCCCAGTTAGGAAAGCAGTTATGCATCCAAAATGAATGGGAACTTGCTCAAGTCAACGGCACTCAGGAAATGGGCAGAAACTGTGACAAATTTGATCATCTACGTGGTGACTTCTGTCCCATGTGACAATAATTAAAGAAGCCTAAATTACAGTTCAGAATGGAAATGGTAGTACAGATTCATAGTATGCTAATCATAGTGCATCACAGATGGGATAGCAAGATACTAACACTGGAAAAAAAACCCCTTACTTTGCGTATGGGATTTTAATTTTAACACTGTGTATATCAGTCAAAAGCAGTATCTTAAACTGGCAACTATTTAATTCACAGTCAAGCCTTATAAGTTTCTGGCACATTTTGAACTCGTAATAAATTGTATCCATAATTTATTTAAGATTGTTCCAGGCCATCATTTACTCCCTAAGAAAGGGAAGGTCCATTACATCTTATGCTTTGTAATTATTACATAGTTTTTATACTTTTCCATTTTCATGTTTCTTTTAGTTTGTATATATTAACTGTTTTTATTCTATTATTCTAATATTAATATTTGTGTTCCTTTCATTTGCTAAATTCTGACCAGAATTGTTCTGCACTGATAAATGCAGAAGAAAACTGTTCCTGATTTCAACTGAACTCTACATTTGTTTCTAATCACAAAAAATCTAGAAAATTCTAAAATTTCTAATACAAAACATGTGTTCTTCTAGAAGTGAGAAAATATTGGAAATACTTATGGTTTTCTCCTTTTAAACCAACCGCACTTCAGTTTCCCTTGGACAGCCTTCCTGAAGCAGAGTGAATGATGCTGTATTGCAAGAGAGGAGAAGGAACCTTCTTTGAGTACCAGGTCCCCACAAGAGTAAGGAAGTGCATTCAGTTGAACTTTATGGTGTGCAAAATCCTTCTGCAAGGCCTGCTTTCACAGAAACGTTATAATGTATGGTGACATACACAGGGCTGGGCCTCAAGAGAAGTAAACTTTGACTTCATTGGAAAAGATCCTGCCTCAAAGTCTTTGCTGCCTGACTGAACAACAGTCAGGAGAAGGCTTGTGCAGGTGTTTGTGATATCACTGATGCCTGAGAAGCTGATAGGAGCAGACACATAGCTTGTGTAGGTGCATGTCATGTCACTGGTGCAGTAACCAAGTGAACTAATTCAGACCTGGATTGTCAAGTGGAAGCTCATTAATCACTGATATAATACACAAGTTGACCAAATTTTGAGTAAAAGTAGTGACAAGCAAAGAGCGCTCGGCATTTTACAAAAGGCATTCAGTAATGCAGAGAAGTTACCTTGAACTTTCAGACTACTTCATTTGAGGAGATATAACCACATACACTAATTATTTTCTTTCAAAAGAGAAATGTCCTTACCTTGAAAAAATTATAAAATTAAAATGTGAAGGTAATTTTAAACTAAGGAGTGAGATTTATCATGTAGATCCCTTTTACTTTGCTTTGCTGAACCCCGGACACAGTATTTACTGGCCAGTCAGTAGAACAGCTTGAAGTACTAAATAGACCAGGAATACCCAGCCTTTCTGGTTGTTCAGACTAGGTAGCTCACCTGACTGGTAGGTATGGACTGCAGACTGCGTCTCTTCTCACATTGTCTGACAAGCACTGATTGCCATGGTTAGGACCACGAACCATGAGCATTTATATTCTCAGAATAGGTCTGGGCACCTGGGTTGTATCAGTCATACCTATTTGCACCCATTTGGGATAGGCTGGTTGCTATGTACTACATGCAGTTATGTACAGAAAGAGCTACTACTTCTAGAAGATCACATGCAGCTCATGCCAAGCAACTTTAAATCATAAGCAGAAGCAGGCATCAGATTAAGGAAAGACTGTGGCCAAGACTGGGCTGTTGCTCCCAAAGCAACTTATCCAGCCCCAGCACTTCCCTGCACTGCAGATGTTTTGTAATGAGTTCTTGTATGTGCAGTTTTTGACTGGTATTGCAACAACAAATGTGGATCATGGAGGTAGAGTATTCTGATAATGCGGAGTTCCAGGAAAGAACAAGTAACATGGTTAAATATAAATAGGTACTTTAATTTCTAATACTTCTCTGACCTTTTTCTAGAGTTACAACCATATCTCACTTTGGGAAGAAACTCAGCCATGTACCATGTAAAATATATATACATTCAGGGCTGAATAAATATCATCGATTGTGAACTTCAGAAAGCTTCAGTCAAATGAATTTTGGACTAATCTGCTCTCCTTTGCTGTACATGTCTCAATGAATGAGACCCAAGAACTCAAGTTGATTTTCACCTGTCCCATCAAAGGCCAGAATTGAGACTATGCCTGCACAGAGCTTTAAGAGATATGAGCAGTGCACATTTTAATAATGTGAATATATTCTCTAGTTAAAAATTAGAGATATTTAAAAAATCAAAACCAACTAAAAATCTGTGCTGTCACCCATCACCTACTACATCCCCCTTTTAGAAGAAAGAGACCAAACAGGAGCAGGCTGCATGTGAAAGGACTGCTGGAATCTGAGTGCAAAAAGAAACGTGAACTTACAGAGAGGAGTATTTGGATAGCGCTGTGAATGACCTCTAGGTACTGGAAATCAATGATGCAGCCCGTCACGGAGACGTAGGAGTAATCCTCTAGGATGCCAGGGGCAGAAGGACGCACCACCCTTCGTATGCAGCCTGGCCCATGTTCCCGCCACCAAGAGCGGTGCATTGAGATGTTAAAGGTCATGAGATCAGTTTCCTAGGAGAAAGGGAGGGAAAAGTGTGAAAACCTCTAACGTTGTGTTATTTACGGTAAAACAAGGGAAATAAAAGATGTTTTTAATTATTATAAGGAAAATGAGATTCCCTTTCCCCTTCCCTCTCACCCCAGTAATTTTAACGTGAAAGTAGGCCATTAAAGGGGAGAGAGGAAATTGCGAACATTTATCATTTATTTTGTAGTTGTGCAAAGGAACTTTTGTCTAGAAGAAGAAACATTGTACCAGGTATCGTACAAAACACAGTGCATATCCTATGTCTCCAGGGACTTACAGCCTGAAAAGCAATTTTGTTTTTACTTTATAAGAATGTCACTTAAGAATTAATTTGTTTAATGGGTAACAGGGACAGTTTTACCCCACGGTACTGGAGACAGTCTAAAAAAAAAAATTCCACTGTATTTATTAAAAATATTAACTATGAATTATAGCTGTTGATTTAAGAAGGGGCAGACTGTTCCAGCTGTCAAAAATACAAATGAAAAGTTGTCTCCAGCCAAGCACCATGCTCTTTTCTCCCCTCTGCTCCCCATCCAGACTACCCTTTTCTCAGTTCAGTGAAGAAACCTGCTTCTGTGAACTGATCTGCATTTAAAATAAATGCAATAACGTCTCTTCACTCAAATCATCTTCAGCCTCAACCACAGCTTGTCTCACCATGCTTTAAATCTACCCTAATGGGTACTGGCTGCACTGTAACTCATGCTGCATGTATAATGTCTGTGCATTTTAGTAAATATCATTCCACTGGAGCAGAGAAAGTAGCAAACATACTAATGTACTCAAGATTTTCTAATAGTTTATTTATGAAATACAAACAGGAAAATTTATAGAATCACAGAATGGTTTGGGTTGGAAGGGACCTTAAAGATCATCTAGTTCAAACCCCCCCTCCATGGGTTCAAAGTCCGATCCAGACTGGCCTTGAGCACTTCCAAAGATGGGGCATCCACAACTTCTCTGGGCAATATGTTCCAGTGTCTCACCACCCTTCACAGTAAAGAGCTTCTTCCTTATATCTAACCTAAATGTACCCTCATTCAGTTTAAAGCCATTCCCCCTTGTCCTGTCACTACCTGCTCTTGTAAAAAGTCCCTCTCCAGATTTCTTGTAGGCCCCTTTAGGCATTGGAAGGCTGCTCTAAGGTCTCCCTGGAGCTTTCTCTTCTCCAGGCTGAACAACCTCAACACTCTCAGCCTACCTTCATAATTCATCTTAATTAACAACAGATTTAGTTCTTTAGGTCATACTCGAGTAAAATACACTGAAGTTTAATGGATGCCATTTAAATGCAAAAAAACCCCAACCGCCTCCTCACTGGAGATAAACGAAAGTTGGGTTATATTCATACTTTGAATAATCAACTCAGATTTACATTTCCATGTAAATGTTGTAAAAAGCATGTGCAAAATTGTCAGCCACATGCCCACAAAATACCCCTGTTGCCCTTTGCATCTCTGAAAATCTGTCCTGCCAGTCTGTCTGTGGCTGTTTATTTTCATCCTGACCAGAGAGACATTTGGTCCACATTCCAGTTGGAGGAGGAGTCCTCTTGTTTTCCTCTGTTAACTGTGTTTATTCTGGCCATACCTGAAAATTAACAGGTGAATTATATTCTGCCAGTCTCTGTTACTGTTAGTTAGCAGTAAGAAAACTGCTTTTGCGATCTGCTGGATTTTTATCCATAACTTAAATGCAGATTTGCTGGAGCATTATTTACAGTTGATGAGGCATTTCTCTTTTGACTTTGCATGTCATTCCTTGATACTGGTTCAGAACATTTGCATCTGCAATATGAAAATAACTTTTAAAATCAGGAGCTGACAGACAATTCAGTTTAATGAAAATATAATTATAAATATAAAGTCATAGGAAACAGCCAAGGCTTTCTCCATACAACAGCACCAAAGATTGCACAGTGTTATCAAGTGCTTTTAAAAACTGTCAACTGTAAGAAATGTCATCTGTCAAGCAATATACACATACTTCATCTCATCTTTTTCAGTAAGTCTTTGTTGAGTAGGAATATGGATTTGCCATGTGGGTTAGTGTGTATCAAATATGGCACGGAAATACTTTATAACTGTTACTGCAACTGTGGGAATGAATTGTGATGTCCGTGGCTCTGGTGTCAAATCTTCCTTTGCTCTCAAGGGGTTTTTCGTCCTTTATTTCTTTTTTTTTTTTTTTTTTTTTTTTTGTCTTTAAGTTTTGATTATTATGCCCTGTTTCAGCATTTGTGATTGGTTAGTTCACACCAATGGCACAGAAAATTGGTAAATTTGCATAGGGAAACAGCATGATAAATGTTGCTGACACAGCTAAAATGTAAGAATTAGTCATGTGGTCAGAACAAACACCTCTTATAAATAAAATCTTTCATTTCTGGAATACGATTATGTTTGATTTTGGGGTGATTAAAATATTGCTTGACTTGATAGTCATGTTTAGAGATGCTTAACTAGATGGTCATGTTCATAAAGGCTGCTAGTGATGCAGGAAAGGAAACTAATATTAGAGTTAAAATTCTTTGATTAAAACCAAAAGAGATGCCATGACTACACTTGCTGCTTTTTTTCTTTTTTTAAATATATTATTATTCAGAAATTATGGATACAGACTGGGAGAACAGTTTTCCACAATTACTTTTCACTGTGTGTATTATATTCTGAGTCCTGGAAGCAGGCAAAAGTAGGTAGTGATGGCCCAGCAAAGACCAGTTTTAGAAATGCAAACAAAACCATCTGGTGCATTAGCTTGACCTCTAAAATATCGCTTCACAAAATGGCAGCCATAAGCTGTTTGAGCTGATAAATGTTAAGCTGCCAATCAATAAAAGAAAGCCTGAAAAAATCAATCCTTTTTTTTCTTGTTATTGTTAGATGCTGAAGCACACTCCTCTATAACTCCTTGGAGGTTCTTAATCCATAAAGTGAGTCAAATCTGCCAAGCATTAAACAATTAACCTGTATCTTTATAGTCATTTTCAGAAGCATAGAAAATTCAGAAACTCTTTGCCTGGGTGTACAGGTCTTCAATATCAGCAAACTGTTGGGCTTTTTTCAGTATTTGTGAATTCAGAGCTTGGAAACACTGTGCATGGTAGAAAAGCTGCTGCCCAAGTGGCTTATTCTTAGTTGTATGTTTAATTAAAATTCAGAATTCTTTCAGAAAGTACAAGCAGATGTCTGAAGTTTTTGAACAGATCATGTACTATTTTCCAGTGTCACAAGCAATCATTAAGCAAATGTGTATAAAATGCTTAATCTTCAGCAGATGATGTAATGTAAACAACTGCTTATTACTTATAAAAAGAATGACACTTCATAACAAGAGACTCTGTTTCAGGCTCTGTACAAGAGACATCAAGTAGTCTCTTTGACAAATCCAGTTGGGATTCATTTAACAATTGAAATTTCAATTATGGATGGGAAACTGCTGTCTTCTGAGCTTCAGATCCATGACATATATCTTGCCTTGTATTCTGTACATCGGTGGGTAAATTATACTTCCTGAGCGGGTAACCTCTCAGACAGATTCCATAAACTAAGAGAAGACAGAACACAGATACCAGGGCTTCCAGGAATATCATGTGGGACTTATGGAAATGTCTCTCTTCCCTTTTCAGTCAGCACTAAAGCAATACTCCAGTCTGTAGTAAGAAGTTTGGTTCTGAGTGTAGGATCAGCCCAATAACCTCCCTTCTACTGATGTAGAGTCCCACTTAACTGTCTGTGGCTTTTTAAGCTTTTAAACTATGTATAAGATTTGTGTTGGCCGTCAGCCCAAGGATTAATTTTGAACATTATTGAAAATCATTGCTGTGGCAGGTATTTTCTTTTAGGTGCAATGTAATCCCTTTAAGTCCCACTAATACTGTTTCTAAGTGCTTCGAGATAATGTTTAATTTCATTGTATCTACTTAAATTCTACATTTGTTTTCAAATGGACATTTTCTATTAGGCATGGTTTTGAGCAAGCTGATCTAGTGAAAGATGTCCCTGTCCATGACAGGGAGGTTGGTGTAGATGATCTTTGATGGTCCTTTCTGACTCAAATCATTCTATGATTTTATGATTCTATTTTTAGGTTGTGAATCTAGATACATTTTAACAGATAATAGCGTAGACTGATTTATTTTAAAACTAAAGAGCAATAACAAGGATTATGTTCCTTTCATTTACTTGTGCATACTTTATGTACAGTGCCTATACTAACAACACAAAAAATTAATGAAAAATTAAGACTAACTGAAATCAACAGGTCTAAAGTAAAATGACACTAAAACTCCAGGAAAAAAACCCCAACACATCAAGATTGCCTTGTATAACAAACAAACATTATGCTGTGACATGATGATTATGCATTGTAGAAATATTTTTTCGCTGTATGTTTCTGCTTTATGACATGCTATTTTATATTTCTTTCATTCCTTGTTATTATCTGAAAAATACACTTTTAGGAAAACTGTAAAAAAGGTATTAGCACACTGGGTGGGATGGACGAGAAGCACTTTTCCCTTCACAAGACAGCAGTCAACACTTGAAATTTCACAGAAAGGTGCAAGAAGACAAAGGCTTGGTAAAACATACTGTTCAATACCTTGACTTTTTTATTGTTGATTATGTGGTATCTAGTCATTCCTAGAACTTATTTTATTGATACATACTATAATGCTTATTTTAAATAACCATTAATTAGGTTGAGGCAAAAATTATTCACATCCCAAGAGTATCAAGGATGCTCTAGTTTTGTCTTACTACCCAGCTTCTGTTTTTACCAGTGAGAAGAAAAGATTTTTATTCAAACAACTGTTCAACAGGTAATAAAAAGATAATATGCACGATGCTAGGAAAAACCCAGCACATTTCCTTGTAATTCCCTACACCCAATTAAGTTCATAGTTAAGATGCAGTGGTGCTGGCATGGACAAGGGACATGCACATTCCTCTAATATCTAATTTTAGGGAGACATTAATCCTCATTAGATGCAAATGATGTGTTCCAGTGTTAAGAAAACCTGCTCTAATTGTAGAAGTACTTTGAAGCATAAGCATCAGCTATTAGCCGAAGAACCTCATTAGCAGCATAATCTTAGTTTTCCACCCTGTTACAAAGCCAGACAGCAAGAAGTCAGCATACTCCTGTCCTCATGCAGGGTTATTATTAGTCACAAGAACAAGTCATAAGAGCCAGCAAGGGGCTGTTTTTTGAAACCTGCTACCCCTAAAAATGAGCTCTGATCTTTGACAATAACCAGGGCCATGCTTAAATCCCACCTCCATGGCTTATTCCTTTTCCTTGTTCTACCTCCCTTTTGTGGCAGTCTGCCTGAGAAAAAGCCCAGATTGGTAACACGCCGTGGCAGAAATAAGCTCCAAGTCTAAAGGAAAAAATGGCATTAGAAAGGGTGATTGGATCAATATGAGCCTTACTCATCACTTGTCACAGGAAGTTCAACATGAGCACAAAGATGTCATGACAGCCCCGAAAAGCTGTTGTGCTCCAGTGGAGTCCTTGACACGTGATTAAGCTGAGCACATAGCCTGAAAATTGCTCTCACCTATTCCCTCTGATGATCCAGAGGTACGAGACAAGACAGGCATACTGCAAGCACTGCCTCAGGTTTAAAAGACTGGGAATAGGATAAGGGTTTGTGTTAAGTCAAGGGTTTGTGCAGATTGCTGTGGCCCTCACTCAAGCTGTATCTGATTTTGACTGAAATGAAGAATTGAGACAAGACTGAAATGTAACTGTAATAGTAAAGAACTAGAAGCATCATTGACAGGCCATATATAGCCACCAGCACAAATGAAGAAAAACTTCTCAGGGCAGAAAGACAGAAAAGGTGAAAGAAGGCTTGAAAAACTCCTGGTATAAAAGAAAAATAAAAGAAAATAATAAAAAAGTGAAAACGTTCCAATTATGTGCCATAAAATATTCTGATCAAAAGGTTTATAAAACTATGAACACATCTGAAAAAGGAGTTTATAATGTAAAGCAATTTTGAGTCTCAGCAAGAACATTTTAACCTATTTTTTTTCTTTTATTTTTAAATGATATTGCTGAGATCCCTATGGAGTTATGCATACAAGTGAAATATCACAAGATTAAAATTTGACAGCCCCCTATCTTCCCTCAAAGATAAACTGGCTTGAACTGCTATAGAAAGCTCTTCCTACACTATTTGTAATATTTTATTTATTGATACCCAAAGCAGAAAGGATCAGACTCATGTGCCTCAGCACTGTATACAGTGTCTAAGCATTCAACAGATAGATACACTGGCTAAGGAAGTACATACCTATGAAAAATAGTCTTGCAATGCTGATGGGGACTGGATTTCTACACTTAAAATGGATAGGTCTGGCCTGGCTTGATCATGCTAAACTATTTGTTCTTCGGTAGTCTTCTGTCTTTTGAACCATAGGCATCCCAATTTGACAACCACCACATAACTAATTCTTTCTTGTGGTTTTAATTTAACGTTTAGTTTTAAATTACTAAGAAATCACGTGTGGACAGTTTGCCCAGGGTCAAATGGTGCAAGAGCAGTGAAAGAGCTCTTTTATTCTCTGAAAACAGCAACAGATTGCTGAGGAAAGGTTCAAGTGCACTGGAAAACACAGCATTTGCCTCAATGCTCTTCTGCAAGTTGTTCATGCTCCCAGTCCATCATCCAGTGTCACTGTTGGTAATGTTGTTAGTGCAAGAAATTAAAAAAAAGATAAACACAGCAGCTAATGTTGAGAACCTCATTTTTTAATGATTTCTCTGGGAAATATCACAGGTTCCACATTTGCCCTGGCACAGCAACCTCCACTTCAGAAAGCAGCTCTCACTGGAGGTGCAGTGAGAACAGCTACATTTCCTCACAGTGCTTTCCCTCTCTTCATTTGAAATACTGTGCCTGCTACTTATCCTTCAAAGAAATCCATCTAGTCAGTAAGAATAAGAACAATATACTTGATAAAAGCCACAGGCTGGTCACCTTCCAGTTGTAAATATGCCAATTGTGACACAAGGAGTTGAAAAGGTAGAGAAACAGACCCCTGTGACAGACAGATTAAGATGTTTTCTTCTGTTGTCTTGGTGTGATATTTTTAGCTTGCGTGCCATGTTTCTGTCCTTAGTTGTGATATGGAAGCAGTAGTTATGGTCAAAACACAAAATGTGCAGTACCAGCCATTAATGTTTTGGATAATTTTTCTGTACAGCAGATACCAGATTCAATTTCATAGAATCATAGAAAGGTTTGGATTTTCACTTACTGGAGAAGACCGAGGCAAAAAAGTCCTTGAGTATGTCAACCTTCTCCACATTCCTCGTAACCAGGTCTCCTGTTTGTGTCCAGAAAGGGCCTACATTTTTCCTAGTCTTCTGTTTATCACCAACATACCTATAGAACCTTTTCTTGTTGTCCTTGGTATCCCTGGAGAGATTTAATTCTGTCAGAGCTTTAGCTTTCCTAACATGATCCCTGGCTGCTCTGACTATTTCTCTGTATTCCTCCTATGGTACCTGTCCTTGCTCACAACCTCTGTAGGCTTCCCTTTTGTGTTTGAGTTTGTCAAGGAGGCCTTCTGGCAATTTTGCCTAACTTCCTCTTTGTTGGAATGCATCGCTCCTGAGTTTGGAGGAGCTGATGCTTGAATACTGACCAGCTTTCTTGGGCCTCTCTTACCTCCAGGGCTTTACCCCATGGTACTCTACCAAGCAGATCACTTAAGAGGCCCAAGTCTGCTCTCTGAAGTCCAGAGCAGTAAGCTTGCATGCAATTAATAACCACAGTTTGTGCAAAAATCCCACATAATCCAGGATGAGGAAAAGATGCAATGTAGCTTCTAGCCAACACAGGATTCATCTTTGTCATTATCCAAATAACTGCATTTTGTGCACAATGGTTGTGAACAAAAAGAAACCACGGGGATAAATGCATGATTAAGAATACAATGTCACAATAACAGTACAGTTAATTTTAATAATTTCCTTCATTTCTGATGGGTTCTCTTCTCTGTCTTGCTGTGTAACGACACAGTAATATCCTTTGCTATGTAAGGAGATAAATGCTATGCTGGAGATAGGTGCAAGAGAGAGTGGGTCCTAAATTTAAGGTTCTGTACCAGACTACAATGACATTAAAAAGCACCATAAAAAGACTTAAAAACTCACCTGAATGTTAAAATTTCTGACAAGAAAGATAACTCCCTCTTTTGAGATTAAGCAGAATGTTTCTACCTGCATCCATGAACACTTTTAAAGATTAATAGGCCAGTTTAAGCAACTGCTATTGTATTCTCTGTTTTGCTTGCTTGAAGCAATGCAATTGCTCACAATATTGCCAACTCTTGCTGTTTTATGGCAAGTCTGGTTATGTTCAGCATTTTTGTTAAAGACTCCATTCCCAGGCTTGTTACAAGAAACTGAGCTGAAGAGTAAAAGCTTCAAAAATCCTAGCCCTACCACTAGGCACGTCCAGTCTTGTGCTGTAATTTGCATTATTTGCTGCTTTTCGTAAAGCTAGGCTCCTGGAATATAGATGGGAAGCACCTGTGTCACCAGTTCAGATCATGCCTATCCAGGTCATGATGTGCCATAGCCCCCCCTCTCAGATGATCACGGATCCGCTAAGGTGTAGGAAAGGACCAACTGTTCTTTAATTGTTTGTTTAAAGAGAATGACCCAAGTGCACCCCAAAAGCTTAAAAGACAGAGGTCATAAGGAATAGCCTATTTTATTGGTATTTAAATCAAAATGTGTGATTTCATAGAACTTATGTCAGGAGATCCTAATTTTTATTTCAGTGTCTGTACAGAGGGCAATCACAAAGATGTGCATCTTTTGAGTGAAGTCCTACACAGCTCCTTGAATAAAATTGTCTGCCACTAACAGACTGCCAAGAAGTCTGTTCTGAAGGTTCAGAATACAAAATGAGACAAGATACAATAAGGAGCAGAAGTGTATTGAACTGCCAGGGGTCTATTTTCTTACTGCTTTCATTTCAATGAAGCACAAGATGCTCCTAGAAACATATACTTCCTCATGACACTTTTATTTCTATATTTCTTGTCTGTGATATCAGCTTATCATTTTTTTGCCAGTCCCACAGCCTTGTGGTGCTGTTTGACAATGACCTGGGCTTTAGCAAAGCAGTCCTTTAATCACAGACGTTGCTTGCATTCTGCTAGAGCAATGACAGTCTCCAAAATGAATTTGATGCACACTGTTAAAAATGTAGAGATGGTCCCTGCAGAAACTTTAAGGTCAGATGCTGGAATGTGAAATCCTCCCTTTCCTAGCAGAATAAGTGAAACACCAATGACTATGGAAAAGAGAATCTGCTGTAGCAGAACTGTTAATATGATTTATTTATTAATTTCAGATTGACTAGGCATTCATCCACATATTAGGTTCCTTACAACATTTTATGTATTTATGTAAACATATGAATATATGCATACTGTGTACACATAAATTAAACACAGTTTGCATATATTTATATATTTGCATAAATATATGCAGTAAGTATACGCATATTTATATTTACCTGTACAAATTAATAACTGAACAGTGCTTTCCTGAGAATAAATGTCAACTGTGGTCAAAGACGGCAGCATTTGCAATCTCCTTCAGCAATGCATTATACTCTGGCCTTAATCAGATTAAATTTGGAGCCTAATCCACCTCTGAACCTCAATAACTTTCACAGACATTCACACAACAAAGAATTTTGATTTATCCTCTCAAGTAATTTTCAGATATTCGGAAGACTGTTTCAGGAGCAAGGACCCCTTTTTCCCTCACATACTCCATAGCAGGTCTACACTTATCATAACCAAACTTCTCAAGTTCTTTTGGTGAGATTAATCAGAATAATCTGATGGTGTCCAGTATCTTTTGGATAATTTCATGTTTATTAAGCCAAAGGAAATCAGTGAGGTGCTAAGTCTACTTATATTTTTTTCATTCCGAAGAAATTCATCATGAAAGTTCCTTTAATCAACATGGTTGAGTATGTTCTCCGGAGTGTATTTTTAATTCAAGAGGGAACTATAAAAGGCTCTGTTAAGAACTTCAAGTCTAGGTGAATTACTTAATGGTCCTGTTAACAGATGTTATATAAATCTGGTCACTTTAAGAGATGAATAAAGCTACAGAGAAGCCTAATGATCCATTCATTCTTTAGCACCACAGAATTGTCTGTAATCCTTCATCAGGCTGAGGTATTTAGTATCTTCTTTGCCTCAGTCTTTAATAGTAAGATCAGTAGTTCTCTGGGTACCTGGCTCCTGAGCTGGAAGACAGGGATAGATTGCAGAATGAATGCCCATAATCCCAGGGGCAATAGTTGGCAACCTGCTAGACCACTTAGACACACACAAGTCTATGGGGCCAGATGGGCTCCTTCCATGATGAGGGATGAGGGAAAGGCTGTGAAAGTTGCCTACCCAGGCTTTAGTAAAGCCTTTGACACTGCTTCCCACAGCAATAGGCTGAAGAAACAGGCTGCTCATGGCTTGGATGGGCATACTCTTCAGTGGCTAATAAACTGGCCCTATGGATGAATACAAAGAGCAGTGGTGAATGGAGTTATATCCAAGTAGTGAATGGAGCTATATCATAAGTGGTGTTCCCTAGAAGTCAGTACTGGGGCCAGTTCTGTTTAATAACTTTATCAATGATCATAGAATCATAGCATAGTTTGGGTTGGAAGGGATGTTAAAGATCATTTAGTTCCAAACCCCGTGCCACACACAGGGACACCTTCCACTAGACCAGGTTACTCTAAGACCCATCCAACCTGGCTTTGAACAATTCCAGGGATGGGGCAGCCACAGCTTCTCTGGGCTAGTGAAGAATGTTTTCCTGATGTCTAATCTAACTCTACTCTCTTTCAGTTCAAAGACATTCCCCCTTGTCCTATCACTGAATGCCCTTGGAAAACGTCCCTCTCCAGATTTTCTGTAGGCCCCCTTTAGGTACTGGAAGGTGGTGATAATGTCTCCCTGGAGTCGCCTTTTCTCCGAGCTGAACAAGCCCAACTGTCTCAGTCCGTCTTCATAGGAGAAGTGCTCCAGCCCTCTGAGCATCTTCGTGACCGCCCTCTGGATTCGCTCCAAGTCCACATCCTTTTTATGTTGGGGGCCCCAGAGCTGAATGCAGTGTTGCAGGTGGGGTCTCATGAGAGTGGAATAGAGGGGGAGAATCATCTCCCTCAACCTGCTGGCCACTGAATGCTGGCTCAGAATACAGCTGGCTTTCTGGGCTGCAAGTGTACATTGCTGAGTCATGCTGAGCTTCTCACGAACCAACACCTCCAAGCCATTTTTCTCAGGGCTGCTCTCAATGTATTCTATTCTCCATCCAGCCTGTGTTTGTGCTTGGGATTGCCCCAACTCAGGTACAGGCCCTTGCTCTTGGCCTTATTGAACTTCACGAGGTTTGTACTGCCCCACCTCTTGAGCCTATCAAGGTATCTCATGATCTGGACCATCACGATCTGGACAATATCTGCACTTATCTGGAGTAAGTGCAGCCTCAGTAAGTTTGCAGACAACACCAAGTTGAGTGAGAGTGCTGATCTGCTCGAGGGTAGGAAGGCCCTACAGAGGATTACACACAGGGTGGGTCAATGGGCCAAGACCAATGGTATGAGGTTCAATAAGGTAAAGTGCTGGGTCCTGCACTTGGGCCATAACAACCCCATGCAACGCTACAGGCTTGGGGAAAAGTGGCTGGAAAGCTGCTTGGTGGAAAAGGACCTGGGGTTGCTGGTTGACAGCTGGCTGAACATGAGCCAGCTTGTGCCCAGGCAGCCAAGAAGTCCAACAGCATCCCAGCATGTATCAGCAACAGTGTGACCAGCAGGGCCAGGGCAGTGATTGCCTCCCTGTATTTGGCACTGGTGACGCTGCACCTTGAATACTGTGTTCAGTTCTGGGCCCCTCACTACAAGACATACATTGAGGTGCTGAAGTGGGACCAGAAAAGGGCAGTGAAGCTGATGAAGGGTTTGGAGGAACAAGTCTTATGAGGAACTTCTGAGGGAAGTGGGGTTGCTTAGCCTGGGGAAAAGTAAGCTCAGGTGAGACCTTACTGCTTTCTACAACTACGTGAAAGGAGTATATAACGAGGTGGTGTTTGGTCTCTTTTCCCAAGTAACAAGGAATAGGACAAGAGGAAACGTCTTCAAGTTGTAGCAGGGGAGATTTAGATTGCCTATTAGGAAAAAATTCCTCACTAAAAGGGTTGTCAAGCATTGTGACAGGCTGCCCATGGAAGTGGTTGAGTCACCATACCTGGAGGTATTTGTGTAGATGTGGTGTCTAGGGACATGGTTTAGTGTTGGACTTGGCAGTGCTAGCTTAACAGCTGGATTTGATGATCTTAGAGGCCTTTTACAACCTAAACTATTCTAAGATTCTATCATGCATTTTTCAACATATCCTGTTCTAATAAATAAGAACAAAATGACACCATTACAAAGATGTAAGAACATAATGGTATTTGAAATTATATTTTCATTTCACTGTCAAACTTGAAATAATATTAACACACAAAGGGAAGAACAATAATCAAGTTTTTGGTAGGCTGACAGAGTTTTGAATGATAACAGGACACAAATGTAAAAGGACAAGTAATATTAACATCAGTTTACATACGTACTGAATACAAAATCAAGACTACTACAACAAGTTTCCTCAAATGTAATAGAAAAAGAATTTTCAGTTTTCCTGAGGAAAACAAAAATCAAAACATTGCAAACATGAGGCCTTTTTCTGCAAGCTTCTGCGTATCTATAAAATCCAATACACCCTGGAGATCATTAATCTTTACAATATATAGTAGCAATCACTAATATAAACAGCATTTTCACTTAGTAAGTGTTTCTATTTTTAAAACTGTTTTTAAAAGCAGTGATATGTGGATGTGACACCAAAAGGCAGCTGAAAGCCCGACAAGTCTGCAAAGCTACAGAGTTGACTCAACAAGCATGCATGCACTTTACTTAATTTCAACAAACATCCCATTGACATTATGGATCTACATATATTTGCTGGATTAGGGCCACCAAGAAAGTCAATAAGAAAGATCTGAGAGGAATAGGATGAGAAAGGTAAGACCAAGTGAGTACGTTCTTACTAGGCTAATTGTACACATCTTGGACATAATACAGAATTTCTTTTCAGTGTAGAATACAGAATTTCTTTTCAGTGTAGTATGTCCTATATACAGTTGTGTAGCATACT
This sequence comes from Nestor notabilis, assembly GCF_000696875.1. Classification (NCBI taxonomy): domain Eukaryota; kingdom Metazoa; phylum Chordata; class Aves; order Psittaciformes; family Psittacidae; genus Nestor; species Nestor notabilis. Next base: position 30,793 of record NW_009914903.1, read on the forward strand.
GATGCATACAGGAATTTTTCCTTGAACAAATCCGTGGCGTATTTTGCTGTGAAACTCCAGTTACTTTTATGAAAACAGTCACAGGTAACTGTTACTCTCAGGTGCAACTGCTGCTGTCTTAAGAATATATTTTTAAAGGTGGATTTCCCTTTCAGCCTTTGGGAGAGGAAGAGGGTAGGTGTTGCTTACATTTAGCTTACTCCTCACTTGTAGCCAGCTAATGTCTGTGTGCTAAATAGCAAATATATAGATAAGCATGTCTGGTAGGTGATGGTAGACAGGATAAAATGGAAATTTTGAGATGTGGTGATACTAAGCAGGACAGGAGAACATTTCCTGCCTTTTATTGCTCACAGACTTCCCCACTGCTTCTCTTTCAGTAACTGCCTCATCTTAGAGCCAGAGACTAAACAATTTTGCTTCTTAAAGCACTGCTGAGGGCTGGCTGTGTGACAGGGGATGGGTCAGCTTTAATTGCTTGCCAGCTAGGCATAGGCGGCATGTCTGTGGGCATCAAAGCAGTGCCAGCTTAGGTGATAGAGGCTGTGGGAAGGAACAGAAATTAGCCCTGCCAGGAAAATCCTCCTCAGCTTGGTGTATTTGGATGTTGTCTGACAGGGCTAGGGATCAGGAAACATGACGGGAAAAATCTCACCAAGCCCTACCCCCTCTTGGAACTTCTAGATAACTCTCTTCACATCTATAGCATTGCAAGTCTTAACCTCTACGTGTTCATGGATTTGGTTTTAAATCTGAGTTGCATAGTAGTGATAGGGCTGAGTAGCCATTGTTAATAGAAACCTCCTGGAACTTCAGACAGCTTCGAATTAGATCTCTTTCAACCTAACTCTGGGACAGGGAAGCACACACCACTAAAACAGAAGGATCAGAGATGACAGGATAACTACAGATGGCAGTTATAGAAGCGCTTCAACATGCACACCTAGAAAATAGATACACCTTCACTGCCATCCACTGAACTTTCCTTTCCTGTATTGAATCAAAACACATTTTGATATTTTCTTCTTTAAATATACAATTAACTCATGCCAACACATGGGAGGCATTAATTCATTCACACACTTTAATCAGGTATGCCTTTGCACAGCATGCAAAACATTGTGGGGCGGGAGTACTTAGTTTCACAAGTTAGAAAACAATGTACACATCTGCAGACATCTGAACTTAACAACCCTTTTAAAAAATGAAGTTACTATTTCCAATTTTAAATCCTGCCAACCGGAAAAGTCTTACACAGTAAAGACTCATGACCTGAAAATGAAAAATTAAAATACCCTAATGGAAAAAAAAAATCATCACAAAAACACCCAACAAACAAACCCCCTGAATGTTCACATTCTGTGTCATTTTAAATGCATTGGGAAGGAAGCAATTTTTCAACTGAAAGCACACTTCCATAGTACTAAAAAACAGTAATAAAAAGAACATGTCTCTCAAGGTTTATCTCTGAACAAAGAATATGGCCTAGTTAGAAACTCATGAAAAGGAGAATTTCTGAGGAAAGATATGATCTAATTTCACAGCTTTAAACATAATTTAGAATATGTCACTGTACAATTCTGCTACTTGTCAGTTTCTTACTGAAATACAGAAATATTATGATTATTTCACATGATTTTATAGAGTCATTACTCAAATCAGTCCGTAATTGAAGCAAAAAATAAATGGTGGAGATAACACCTTTAAAATGCTTTTAATTGAAGAAAATAAAGTGAGAAGTTTTAATTATTCTTAGTGGTATAGTTCAGAAAGCACAAATCTTGTAAAATTGCACTAAAGTTACTGCACTATATTTTAAAGAGGTAAAATCTGTAGGCTGCAGTTCTGATCTGTTGCATATACAGCTGCTGTTCACTTTCCAGCAAATTCTCCCTTTGGAGGTATTGGCTGAGGTGTGCTGAGTGCTGGAAGCCACGAAGCAAGATATTTGTGGAGAAGAAATTCTAATCCTATAATCAATCAAACTGCTCAGCTTTCTTTTCAGAAACAACAGAGTGGATTGGATGCCCATTGGTGTAGCTTGAAATCTGACAATGGAAACAGGGTGCCCAGAGAAGCTGTGGATGTCCCATCCCTGGAAGTGTTCAAGGCCAGGTTGCATGCAGTTGGACTAGATGATCTTTAATGGTTCCTTCCAACCCAAACCATCCTGGAATTCTATTCTATGAAATAATTCCACTTATTTAGGTTCCAATAAACACCATTTATGTAAGTGTATATGTCAGGGCTACCTCTCCTGTTTGACAGCATAATGAGCAACTGCTGAAGTCACTGTGAATCAGTAGTACCTTCTAAAGCCACCATTAAACACCTTAGTAAAAAGTGAGACTCCATAGTCTTTCAAACTAACCACTTTAAAAATGTAGATGACTACTCTTAAATTTTTTGAAATGTGAGAGATGATAGATGAAAATAGGAAACAATGTCATGAACAGATTTTATACCTGTCAACATGTTTACACATGTTAAGTAATTTTAAGTAGTGGCTGGCAGAAAGGAAACAAACTGCAAAGCTGTCATGGAATGATACCATCTTACATCCCAAAATGAGCTTTATTGGAATTTACTTCCAGAATGGAGCGCATTCAGGTAATACTACATAGTGAGAGGAATGAAATATCCGCACAAATGAGGGCAACTGCTAATGCTAGCATTATGATTCATGGACGCATAACTCTCTTTTTCTCCCTATATTAGTACATTGCTGCTTCAAAAGCTACTTTCCTATGGTTTGGGGAAAACATCTATGTTCTTCCAAAGTTGTGTTAGTATTTGTCAGACTAAGTCTGTTGTAGAATAATAAAGTTATAGGGATTACCTTAACAAGGTATACACATGGACTTGTCAGCAAAAGGATGTTTCAATAGCTATGATTAGCTTAGCTGTTTACTTCTGTGGGAGGCGCACTTTCTTAGATGTGGGGAGACCACCTCCGCTATATGACTTAAACTCAATTCAACTACAATCCCTCCCACAACTTTCTTAACTTTAAATACGTATCTCAGGCCAAGAACGATTGAGGAAAGAGT